>NC_090324.1:174009596-174309596 GCF_040869045.1 Eurosta solidaginis
AACCCTTCAGGTTTCTAGCGCAATATATAGCCTCTCCAAACCCAATTGTCAGCCTCACCTATCCACGGCGAATCCTGTTTCACTAACAGACGAGGCTCTTGCGACCCCAAGCTCCTCATGGAACTTGGGGGTAGGGAGGGAGGGAATCGCCTGAAGGTTTAATTTGGCCACATAAATCGTTCCCGAGATGGTCGCGCTAGCACCTTAATGGTGCTATGGTACCGAAGCGTACCGGATTTGTATCCGACAAAGGACCATCACATCAATAACACTCCCCAAAGCCTTCGGGGAGCAACCTTATCGCTACAACAACAACAACAACAACAGGGCCCGCTCTCACGTGGTATTGGCAGGTGCTGGAAGATCGCGCCGACGATGAGTCATTCGACTATATTGGGTTGAAGAGGGAAATTTTATCTCAATTTAAGTCGGCGGAGTCAGACTACGAGGTAATACGCGAGATTATGGAGCGGAAGCAGCAGCCCCAAGAGAGCTTCGACGAATACTATGCTGACGTCCACGACCTAACGTTCCGACTGAGGCAAATAATCCCGGAGAACGAGCTGGTCAAAATTATTAAGGGCAACCTAAAGTCATATCTGGCCAACCTGACATTCGCGACAAAGGCAGAGACATTGGCGGATTTGAAGGCCGAATGCAAGAGGGCGGAAAAGTTAATTAAGGAAAACAGTTTTAGGGTGAAGCTAGTCAGCGAGTTAGGGACAAACGACGTAGATTGGTCAGAAGGTCAGGAGAGTGAGTTTAGAATAGAGGCGTTCAACAAAGACAATAGGAATTTAGGAGTTAGTAAGAATATGTCTCGTGCCCCTGTCACACAAAACCATCCTAAACCCAACATCCCAACCAATTTTCCCAGTCCTGTCGCAAGTTCGTCGTCCAATGCCCATAGTCAAAATGTTAGTCCTTTTCAAAACCAATTGTTTTGTCCGTCTCCGTTTCACCTTATGTTGTGTTATGCTTGTGGCATGCCTGTGGATTTTTATTTGGAGAACCCGGCAGAAGCAGCAAAAGACACAAAGTGCAAGACGAATTTCCACTTTATGAAATGTTTTGCGTGTGGAGGTGATTCGTCCTTTTGTGTCTTTAAATCAGAGGCGGGAAACAGGGCGTTGGCAGAGATGTCCGGGAGCTCTGCCTCAAACCAGGATCGCCCGGGTAATTAATTGGAGATAGGCAGATAGAAATTTTAAGAAGAGATAGGGGAAAACGAGGTAAAGGAAAAAGTAGAGGAAAAGAAGAAAGTTGACCCAGTTAGGGATAGTTTACATGTTATGAAGTTGAGGTATGAGGAAGCAAGGAGAAGAATATTCTGCGAAGGCTAAAAAGAAGAAGAGAAATTTCGAAAAAATACAGAAGATGCGGGGAAAACACAAGATTTTCAGGAGGATTAGAAAAAATATTATTTCGACCATAGTTACTGTGCAGGGTGATAATAGTTTGTTCGCCAAAACGAAGATCGGTGGACGCGAGGTGCTCGCGCCAGGAGCCGGGGCTAGCTGCTTGGAGAAAAACGCCCATAAATTACTCGAAGGGAAGGAAAGCCTGATTCTGCCGATTCAGGGTCAAAATATTAAGACAGCCAATGGGGGTGAAACCGGGGTTGTTGGCGTAGTGACCCTTCCAGTTCTCTGGGATATTACCACTCGGGAGCTGGAATTTCTGATAGTGCCTGGGCTACAACAAGAGGTCTATCTAGGGATCGATTTCTGGAAAGCCTTCCAGCTTAATGTAGTCAGTAGGGGGCCCCAAATCAAATCAAAGGTTTCGGTCGTATCAGAGCTTACTCCTGCTGATGGTGACTTATCATTCGATGCCGTGCAACATGATTTGAGTCCCGAAGAAACTGTAGCTTTGGATTGTGTAAAAGCACAGTTTCCTTCCTTCGCAATATTTGGGTTTGGTAAGACCGATGTAGAGGAGCACGTCATCGAGGTGACGGATGAGCACCTTCCTGTGAAGCAGCGCTACCACCCCATTTCTCCGGCCATTCAAAAATTAATATTCGCAGAACTGGACAGGATGTTGAAGGTGGGCGTTATTGAAGAGAGCAACAATTGCTGGAATTCCCCCGTCTCACTCGTCATCAAAGGAACTAAAAATCACCTATGTTTGGACGCCCGCAAATTAAATGATCGCACCATCAAAGACGCCTACCCACTCCCACATATAGACGGTATTCTAAGTCGGAATCAGAATGCCAGGTACATATCTGCCATTGATTTAAAAGACGCGTTTTGGCAGATACCTTTAGAACGAAAGTCTAGGGAAAAAGCTGCTTTAACTGTACCTGGTAGACCTTTGTACCATTTCACAGTAATGCCTTTTGGGTTGTGCAACGCAGCACAGCGAATGTGTCGTTTAATGGACAAGGTCATCCCCGCTTATCTTCGTGAATCTGTGCTTGTTTACCTAGATGATTTACTGGTTTGTTCCGAGAATTTTGCGTCCCATTTAGATGTGTTGTCCCATGTTGCAAAATGTCTCCGTGATGCGAAATTGACGATAAACGTTGAAAAGAGTAAGTTTTGTTTTAAAGAAGTAAGATATTTGGGTTATGTTGTAGGCGACGGATGTATCCGTACGGATCTAAATAAGGTAGCAGCAATGCGAGCGGGAAAGTGTCGAACACCTAAGTCCCGAACACCAAAACAACTCAAACGGTTCCTAGGGATGACAGGCTGGTACCGCAGATTCATACAAGTTTACGCGACAATTGCAGTACCGCTGCACGACTGCCTCACTAAAGACCAAATAAAATCTTTTAAAATGACGGACGAAGCAATGCAAGCATTTGATTGCTTAAAGCAAACATTAATATCTGCGCCGGTGTTAATACATACGGATTTTGAAAAGCACTTTTACGTGAAATGTGATGCATCCACGGACGGAGTTGGTGGTGTACTCTTCCAACTAGACGAGGAAGGAAACGAACGACCGATTGCCTACGTATCTGCGAAACTAAATAAGGCACAAAGAAATTACATTATCACGGAATTAGAGTGTTATGCAGCGGTCCTGAGTATAAAGAGGTTCCGGCCCTATATCGAGGGATTGCCCTTTACGGTAATAATTGACCATGCCAGCCTGAAATGGTTGATGGGTCAGAAGGACTTATCTGTCCGGCTGGCAAAGTGGAGTTTAAAATTACAAGGCTTCAATTTCGACATCCAGCACCGTAAGAGCATCCAAAATGTAGTGCCGGATGCTTTATCCAGGGCCGACATGAGTGAAATTTTAGTAAACGACAGAATGCTGAACATCGACGTAAATTCACCTTACTTTAAAACGACTGAGAACCACGAACTCATAGACACGGTGACATCGAACAAGGACAAATTACCGGAACTGTGCATATCTGATGGATACGAAGGGGGAAGGGCTTCAAGGAGACCATGCATGGAAACTCTGGGTACCGACTCTGGGTTGGTGGAGGCATCGCACTGCTCGCCTTCTGCAGGTCATGAAGGTATACACAAGACCCTTGCGCGCATCTGTGAAAGATATTACTGGCCAGGACTTGTGGTAGATGTACAAAATTATATTAAAGGTTGCGATATCTGTAAAGGCAACAAAACGCAAAATGCTTTCCACAAACCGTTGATGGGAAAGCAACATGTTACTGAACGCCCTTTTCAACGTTTATTTATAGATTTTATGGGTCCATACCCACGTACATGTGATGGTAATGTTTATGTGTTTGTGTGTCTAGATCACTTTTCGAAATTTGTGTTGTAAAATTTTTAGAACAGGATGTTTTTCACGTGTGAGGTGTACCGGAGTATGTACACTCCGACAATGGCGAGCAGTTCGTTTCAGAAATGTTTGCATCATTTTTAGCACGATACGGTACGAAGCATGTAAGAACGGCGTTCTACTCGACACAAGGCAACGCGGCAGAAAGGGTCAACCGATCAATATTGCAAATAGTTAGGTCGGTTGTAGGCGAAAACCAGAAAAAATGGGACAAACACATTAGTCATGCCGCCTTTGCACTACGAAGCGTCATCCATTCGGCGATTAACACATCACCGTATAATGCGCTGTTTGGTATGCCAATGGTGCATCGTACGAATTGTATCGAAAATTAGGGACAGTCCAGGATGTGGACTGCGAGCTAGAGTTAACATCAGATAAGCTTCAGGCGATTAGAAATAATATTATGAAAGAGCTGAGGCTAGCCCACGAACGTAGCAAGGAGGTATATAACACTAGAAGTAGGGATGTGACGTTTAAAATTGGGCAAGTGGTATACCGCCGAAATTTTAAACAGAGTTCACAAATCGACAACTATAATCCCAAACTTGCCCCAAAACAAGTAAAATGCATAGTACTTAAAGTAATAGGTAACTTGATGTATGAACTCGGTGATTTTAGTGGAAACAAAATCGGGGTATACCATGCTAAAGACATATTTGTGGCATGATGTTAGTAAATGTTCAATGTTGCGTGTTATTCATTACTCACCTTTGTACCTGAAAAACTTGACCTTTAGAAATTGACATCCATTTTTATATTTTTTTTGTAATTGTTTATTCAATTATTTTAGGTTTTATTGACCTGCTAAGGTAATTATACCGTTTTGACTTAACTTTTATTTAATTATACATTCCCAACTTGACATATTAATCAATTTATACATTTCCAACTTGACAAATTTTCTTCAATCTGTGATATAGTTTTAGTTCCAACTGTGATATAGGATTAAGATGCACATCTGTGATACCCTAGGTTAGTTTTTGCTTGAGAACCCAGTGATGTTAGGTTTAGAATTTTGATAATTTATTTAAGTTTTGTAGTGTAGTAAATGTATGTTGTTGTATTATATGTTTTAGTGAAAAGTTAGGTAAGAAGCCGACTAGAAGCCCGGCTTTATATCGTGGGTCGAGGCTGCTCAAGGCTGCGTTATGAATTTCTTTACGCACACGCTCCATGATGCAGGCACCATCGGCGGATGCGAGCCTGTAACGACAGCCTTTGAAGATTTCTCTGGCGACACGCAAGTGGGTATATGAACAGATTTGTAAGCAACCGCTAACCAAATCTCCTTCTCCTCTTTACGACATTAACAAATCGGATGTTTGATTGTGTGAGTGGGTTGAACTGATGCTTGCACACATGTGTATATGCGCCGCGAATGGGTCAATCGCGGATTGGTTTGACCAAGGCAGGCAGGCTATTCGTGCCTTACGGGGACATAAATGCCGCAAGGCTAAATGGGGTATAAAAAGGGATTCCGCTGATTGACCGCAATCAAAATCGAAAAGTCGCGGTCTTTAGTGCAGTGCCAAAATTGAAGTGAAAAGTTCTATGTTCAAAGTGCGTTTTATTCACCTTAATGTATGGGTGCGCGAGTGAAAAAGTATTTTTTTTCTAAAGTGAGTTTTCACGCTAAAAGTAAACTCGAGCGAATAAAATAAGAGTGAACCTTGATACTAGGAGATCCTCCCTAGGTGCACCGCAGAGCAAGGAGTACCGCCACCACTGGGTGTGGAAAAATCCCCTCAAGAAAGCAGCAAAGTCACCGCGCACGAAACCAGCCGAAGGCCACGACATCTTTTTACAAATAGTTACACAAAATCACACGCAAAAAAGCACAAAAGGATACAAAGTCATTTGGTCAAAGAAAACACGCAAAACAACAACAAACACCAACCACACACACAAAAGGAGTCATTCGTCCAATTAAGGGATTAGTTTCTTGCCAAAAGGGCAGCCAACGAGGCTATATTGGCCAAAAGCGTTCAAGCGGATTAGCGCCAGAATCGACGAACACCAACACACAAAAGCACACGCATATAACACAGTTAGCAAACTCCCAGCATAGCTACATTCGAGCTAAAACATATAATCAAACACGCAACAAAATACATTTTTCACAAAACCAACAAGAGATAATACAAAACACTTGTATATTCATAAGGCAACAAATTTTGGCAACAGGTTGCATCAGCTGCATTAGCAACATATTTACATTGTGCTAAACACTTAGTGGCACAACCACCCACGTAGCTAGCAACATAGAGCACGGCATTTTCGGCCACATCTATTCACTACACAGAAACCCAACACACCACTAATCTATCATTGAAAAATCTGAAGAGCGAGAAAAGTTAAGCGACACACCCGGAGCGCGCTCGCCAACTTGAATATTTTTATTCACTCACCACAGTTTTAATTTATATTTATTATATTGGGCCATACAACTATTACATTTTTTTTCAAACAAAAAAAGAAGGGTTGTTGGAATTGTTGAATTTTTATGAATTTAATAAATTTTTAATTTAATTAATTTTTGTTATTAGTTTTATAATTTAATTCGTATAAGTTTTTGTTGCATCCTTGCTTTTTCTTACCCTAGTTTCACTGTCAGCAATATATTATTTTTGTCGACATTCACACTAATTTCTGGGTATTCGTACCCAGCCCTACACAGGCCAATTTGGATGTGCGTGAGCTACTCGCAAGAAATTTATTCACAAACACTAATTTTTTCTTTTGAATTGTAATATTATCTTGTCGTATAAACCAAAAGAAAAATTTTTTTTTCTATCTAAATCTTTTTTTGGATTCCTAATTATCACTTTTCTTTTACTTACACTTTCAATTTTTATTAAATTGATTTATTTTTATTAATATCCAGTAGGAACACTACTGTCTTGTTTTCGCGGTTCTTTTATAAATATTTTTTTTATTTTTCTCACTTTACGCAGAAAAAGCAACTCTATTTCGACGTAATTTTGTTTTTCGCGATTTTTTTATTATTTGGAGTTTTTATAGCAGGTGTATAAAAGTATGCACATGCTTTGAACCGATACGCGAAACTAAAAACAAAAGATATTTGGGCATAGGATTAGCCGTGACTACGGTCAATCGGCCAAAGACCTGTAACAGAACATAAATTCCATTGTTCTGCATATTGTAGCATTATACGTCACACCCACTGTATTGTATCATTATACGTCACACTCACTGTAACATATTCGCGACATTACGCATAACAAAATCCAAATATATTTTAGTAATAATCATATTACAATATTTTCCAACATAAATTATTGAACTAACCCAGACGGCTAGCCAACATCAATGGAATGCCGAATATGAGACCCATATCCATTCACAGCTCATAAACTATACATACAAACATACAACCCATGGTGGGAAAATATTAAAACACTCAAATTGATCTGCTGACGCTGCTAAATGTACAAAACTACATGTATGGAGTTATGCATACAAAACTACATGTATACAAAGACTGTATACAAACGTACATGTATGCATAACCCATTTCCTATGTACTTATTTTTAGTTATTAGTATTAAGATATTTATGAATGTATAGGTTAAGTAAATTACTATAAAAGACAAGAATTTATTTAATAAAACGAAGATTTAATGTTGGAACATTGAACACTAAACATCTTTTCCTTCTTAACATTTCATGGCGATCCTGCCAGTCTAGATCAATAATAAGCAAAACTGCTAAAAAGATCTAGCTGGTAAGAAGAGCCTGTTAGTAATAATAAACAAAGCAGGATTCGCCTGTAAACTTAACATTTCATGGCGATCCTGCCAGCTCAGATCAAACATCAGCACAACTGCTAAAACGATCTGACTGGAAAACATCCTGCCAGTTCAACCTTTAAGCATAAAATTTGCTGAATAAGCGGAAAATTGCTAAAGGCGATCATCTTGAAGGAAGAGCCTGCCAGATCCTGCTAAAGATCTGAAAGGCTAAAGTAATTAAAAGTAATTATCAAAATCCCAAAAAGGATTCAAATTAATTTTTTCGAAAACAACTATTTAATTGTGGCAAGAATGCAAATGACCCCATTTCACAAGAAGTTTGTTTGCAAGGATGCAAGTGATCCCATTTCACAAGAAGTTTATTTGAAAGGATGCAAATGATCCCATTTTACAAAAAGTTTATAACAACGGGCGCATGGCAGCGAATGCATAATCGAGTGGAATATACACTTCGGATCCAAAAGGCACGCATGGCAGCGAATGCATAAGAAGTGGAATAAACTAGACAGAAGTTACATGGCTAAAATCATCGCATAAGAAGTGGAATAAACCAGGACAGGAGAAACATAGCTACATCGAGAGACGATACATTAACAGTCAACGGAGTATCGGTTATATGAACAAAAACTGGCAGCTTATATTATAAATAGGTATACAATTTTGAAAACAAATTGGGCGGCCTTTATGGACGCTAAACAATGAGCAAAAACGAAAGTTTTCTCTCTAAGTAGGGAACAAAATAAATAATATGAAGGAAAATTAGTTGAAAAAAAAAATTTTTTGTATTAAACGTTGAGCAAAAATTTTGTTTGTAAAAAAAAAAAATTATAGATAGATTAAAATTAAAAGACAAGATTAGAGAATTGAGAAAGAAAAAAAAATAAAATTTTTGAGTAAATTGGAATGTCGTCTAATCACAGGGAACACCCCAGTACATGGGAAAATAAAGATATTAGAAATAAAACAGAGGTAGAATATGAAAAACAGCTCCTATGGTTAAAACCATTTTGGAAGAAAATAGGCATGAAAAGGGAACCTACAGTGGAAGATGTAAAAAACCCTACAACAACAGAGGAAGAAATAGCTAGGATGATAAGAACGGTCTTCCCAAATGAAAAATATTTTTTTTTTAGAATTCAAATCTAATACTAAATTATATACTGGTTGACAAATAAATGAATAAATAAATAAATACAAATTTTCTTAGTAAAATTTAAAAAAAAAAATGGCATGGTGGAAAACTATACTAAATGGTATACTAATAGGTATCGCAGGATACGAAGTTGGTAAGGAAAATACAGAAAAATAGCATAAAAAATTATTTTTAAAATATCGTGTAAAATGAAAAAAAATTTTTTTACATTAAAATGCTAAAATTAAACAAATTTTTCCAACGAAATCTTTCTTAAACTTTTATGTCAACTAAATAAGGAAAAATAATAAAAGTAAAATGGAATGCATAGGATACAAGAATAAAATCGAAAAATTTTATTAAAAATTAAAATTTAGTTCATTACTCATAGAAGCAGGAAAATAGCCAAAATGTCTTGGTGGACAAAAATAGCCCAAGGCATTATGATAGCCATAGCTGGCTATGAATTCGACAAAGAAACCTCTGAAGAGGAATAGTTGACAATAAATTGGTAAAATATGAGCCACAAGCCCAAGTGGACACAAAAACTACAGACATTTGGCTAGGTGCTTTAATATGCACGATAGGGTTATTAATAATAGCGATAGCCGCTATTCTTAAAAACTACATGAAAATCAAATATAGGCAAACTAATAACGTTGGCGGCCACCGTGGTGTGATGGTAGCGTGCTCCGCCTATCACACCGTATGCCCTGGGTTCAACTCCCGGGCAAAGCAACATCAAAATTTTAGAAATAAGATTTTTCAATTAGAAGAAAATTTTTCTAAGCGGGGTCGCCCCTCGGCAGTGTCTGGCAAGCGCTCCGATTGTATTTCTGCCATGAAAAGCTCTCAGTGAAAACTCATCTGCCTTGCAGATGCCGTTCGGAGTCGGCATAAAACATGTAGGTCCCGTCCGGCCAATTTGTAGGGAAAAATCAAGAGGAGCACGATGCAAATTGGAAGAGAAGCTCGGCCTTAGATCTCTTCGGAGGTTATCGCGCCTTACATTTATTTATTTTTTTTTTTTAATAACGTGCAACAACGCGTATAAAATTGTTTTTCTTCCCCTTCTACCCAAATTTCCAAACTCAAAGCTGAGAAGAGCAATAAATAATTGAAGTAAAATCTCAAATAGTAAGTCTCAAAATGTCACAATCGACAGTAATGGTAGCTCTGCCTAATGCGAACAGCAAATCCAAAATTCGCATAATTCCTTCGATTGCCCCTGACAAAGATGGCCAGGAAGCAATAGGAAATTCTAGGACAGTGGAAGTAAGCAAGACCTAAAGAAAAAAAAATATATACTAATATTTTACAACCAGCTCATAACAACAAGCATGAAGAAAAAGTCACAACGAGAACCTATATATATATAGATAAATATTAAAGCGCTATATAAATTTGCAAGAAAAGACTAGTCGCGCTCGTTTTCATCTTAGGATAGAAAAATGGTAGCGTAGAAAAATTTTCAAGCAACCAGATTGTTGAGGAAGTTATTGACTTAGGACAATATTCGACCAGGCATAAAAGAAATGCCGGCAATCCAGGACTTGAAATTTATAAGGAAAACACAGTTGTCCTGAGGGACAAATTGGTGAAAATAATTGAATAGTTACTGCAGTAGGCGAATTTATAAAATAATAATTGGTACCCAAGTTCTCTAAGATCAAATAATTGCACTAACCAAAGAGGTTGTGCCTGTGACAATCCCGGTATAAAAATAAAAATAATTCTTCATAAAAGTCATGACGATTCTGTCTTGGTGGCCGCCGCAGAAATCGCATGACTCATAAGATCAAAGATGTTGCTGGAAAATAGGGAAATTATCGAAAATATAAAAATAATATTTAAAAGATACGAAACATTCTTCTTTGCACCCACTGTACCTTTCACTTATCCATAACAGAACTACTATCAATACATAGCTACCCCGCTCTTCCCTCAGCAACCACTCTATTGTATACAGTTTATTACAGATTTACCTTATTATGAATGAAAAAAGAAAAAAATTCCAAGCGAAAATAATCTTTTTCCTTGAATAATAAACAGAATTAGTTTAATAAAGTAAAATAAATACAATCATTTATTGCCTAGGTCTAAGGTCATATTTTTACATATTAGGAAAATAATTCACTTTAACCCCAATAGATAGAATAGGAAAATAGTTTACATAATTTACTACATAATGATAGGAACAATAAGGATAAGGAATTAATAATCCATAAGAATAGGCTTAAACGCATATGAAATAAGCATTCCACGTTATTCATTACACATTCAATAAAAAAAAAAAAAAAAAAAAAAAACACCGAAAAAACGATTTTTTTTTTCTTTCTCAATTCCACATTTACATAAATTATTATAAATATATAAACATTAGGGAATATATACCGACAAGCGGATTTTAACTGGGTGCACACATTTAAAATCCGACTATAAAAATGTATACAATAAATAAAATAAGAATAATAATCATTAAACAAAAAAAAAAAACTTTTTCTTTTTAAGATAATAATAATGTAAACAATAGATATAGAAGTAATAAATATATCAAGGTCAGCAAATCAAAAACAAAAAACAAAATATCAAAATATTAACAATACGACAAAGAGTCTTATACAATTTGTTCACACAACAAATGTATAACACTCTTTTTCTAAGGTGGACGGTGTAGCATTATACGTCACACCCACTGTATTGTATCATTATACGTCACACTCACTGTAACATATTCGCGACATTACGCATAACAAACTCCAAATATATTTTAGTAATAATCATATTACAATATTTTCCAACATAAATTATTGAACTAACCCAGACGGCTAGCCAACATCAATGGAATGCCGAATATGAGACCCATATCCATTCACAGCTCATAAACTATACATACAAACATACAACCCATGGTGGGAAAATATTAAAACACTCAAATTGATCTGCTGACGCTGCTAAATGTACAAAACTACATGTATGGAGTTATGCATACAAAACTATATGTATACAAAGACTGTATACAAACGTACATGTATGCATAACCCATTTCCTATGTACTTATTTTTAGTTATTAGTATTAAGATATTTATGAATGTATAGGTTAAGTAAATTACTATAAAAGACAAGAATTTATTTAATAAAACGAAGATTTAATGTTGGAACATTGAACACTAAACATCTTTTCCTTCTTAACATTTCATGGCGATCCTGCCAGTCTAGATCAATAATAAGCAAAACTGCTAAAAAGATCTAGCTGGTAAGAAGAGCCTGTTAGTAATAATAAACAAAGCAGGATTCGCCTGTAAACTTAACATTTCATGGCGATCCTGCCAGCTCAGATCAAACATCAGCACAACTGCTAAAACGATCTGACTGGAAAACATCCTGCCAGTTCAACCTTTAAGCATAAAATTTGCTGAATAAGCGGAAAATTGCTAAAGGCGATCATCTTGAAGGAAGAGCCTGCCAGATCCTGCTAAAGATCTGAAAGGCTAAAGTAATTAAAAGTAATTATCAAAATCCCAAAAAGGATTCAAATTAATTTTTTCGAAAACAACTATTTAATTGTGGCAAGAATGCAAATGACCCCATTTCACAAGAAGTTTGTTTGCAAGGATGCAAGTGATCCCATTTCACAAGAAGTTTATTTGAAAGGATGCAAATGATCCCATTTTACAAAAAGTTTATAACAACGGGCGCATGGCAGCGAATGCATAATCGAGTGGAATATACACTTCGGATCCAAAAGGCACGCATGGCAGCGAATGCATAAGAAGTGGAATAAACTAGACAGAAGTTACATGGCTAAAATCATCGCATAAGAAGTGGAATAAACCAGGACAGGAGAAACATAGCTACATCGAGAGACGATACATTAACAGTCAACGGAGTATCGGTTATATGAACAAAAACTGGCAGCTTATATTATAAATAGGTATACAATTTTGAAAACAAATTGGGCGGCCTTTATGGACGCTAAACAATGAGCAAAAACGAAAGTTTTCTCTCTAAGTAGGGAACAAAATAAATAATATGAAGGAAAATTAGTTGAAAAAAAAAATTTTTTGTATTAAACGTTGAGCAAAAATTTTGTTTGTAAAAAAAAAAAATTATAGATAGATTAAAATTAAAAGACAAGATTAGAGAATTGAGAAAGAAAAAAAAATAAAATTTTTGAGTAAATTGGAATGTCGTCTAATCACAGGGAACACCCCAGTACATGGGAAAATAAAGATATTAGAAATAAAACAGAGGTAGAATATGAAAAACAGCTCCTATGGTTAAAACCATTTTGGAAGAAAATAGGCATGAAAAGGGAACCTACAGTGGAAGATGTAAAAAACCCTACAACAACAGAGGAAGAAATAGCTAGGATGATAAGAACGGTCTTCCCAAATGAAAAATATTTTTTTTTTAGAATTCAAATCTAATACTAAATTATATACTGGTTGACAAATAAATGAATAAATAAATAAATACAAATTTTCTTAGTAAAATTTAAAAAAAAAAATGGCATGGTGGAAAACTATACTAAATGGTATACTAATAGGTATCGCAGGATACGAAGTTGGTAAGGAAAATACAGAAAAATAGCATAAAAAATTATTTTTAAAATATCGTGTAAAATGAAAAAAAATTTTTTTACATTAAAATGCTAAAATTAAACAAATTTTTCCAACGAAATCTTTCTTAAACTTTTATGTCAACTAAATAAGGAAAAATAATAAAAGTAAAATGGAATGCATAGGATACAAGAATAAAATCGAAAAATTTTATTAAAAATTAAAATTTAGTTCATTACTCATAGAAGCAGGAAAATAGCCAAAATGTCTTGGTGGACAAAAATAGCCCAAGGCATTATGATAGCCATAGCTGGCTATGAATTCGACAAAGAAACCTCTGAAGAGGAATAGTTGACAATAAATTGGTAAAATATGAGCCACAAGCCCAAGTGGACACAAAAACTACAGACATTTGGCTAGGTGCTTTAATATGCACGATAGGGTTATTAATAATAGCGATAGCCGCTATTCTTAAAAACTACATGAAAATCAAATATAGGCAAACTAATAACGTTGGCGGCCACCGTGGTGTGATGGTAGCGTGCTCCGCCTATCACACCGTATGCCCTGGGTTCAACTCCCGGGCAAAGCAACATCAAAATTTTAGAAATAAGATTTTTCAATTAGAAGAAAATTTTTCTAAGCGGGGTCGCCCCTCGGCAGTGTCTGGCAAGCGCTCCGATTGTATTTCTGCCATGAAAAGCTCTCAGTGAAAACTCATCTGCCTTGCAGATGCCGTTCGGAGTCGGCATAAAACATGTAGGTCCCGTCCGGCCAATTTGTAGGGAAAAATCAAGAGGAGCACGACGCAAATTGGAAGAGAAGCTCGGCCTTAGATCTCTTCGGAGGTTATCGCGCCTTACATTTATTTATTTTTTTTTTTTAATAACGTGCAACAACGCGTATAAAATTGTTTTTCTTCCCCTTCTACCCAAATTTCCAAACTCAAAGCTGAGAAGAGCAATAAATAATTGAAGTAAAATCTCAAATAGTAAGTCTCAAAATGTCACAATCGACAGTAATGGTAGCTCTGCCTAATGCGAACAGCAAATCCAAAATTCGCATAATTCCTTCGATTGCCCCTGACAAAGATGGCCAGGAAGCAATAGGAAATTCTAGGACAGTGGAAGTAAGCAAGACCTAAAGAAAAAAAAATATATACTAATATTTTACAACCAGCTCATAACAACAAGCATGAAGAAAAAGTCACAACGAGAACCTATATATATATAGATAAATATTAAAGCGCTATATAAATTTGCAAGAAAAGACTAGTCGCGCTCGTTTTCATCTTAGGATAGAAAAATGGTAGCGTAGAAAAATTTTCAAGCAACCAGATTGTTGAGGAAGTTATTGACTTAGGACAATATTCGACCAGGCATAAAAGAAATGCCGGCAATCCAGGACTTGAAATTTATAAGGAAAACACAGTTGTCCTGAGGGACAAATTGGTGAAAATAATTGAATAGTTACTGCAGTAGGCGAATTTATAAAATAATAATTGGTACCCAAGTTCTCTAAGATCAAATAATTGCACTAACCAAAGAGGTTGTGCCTGTGACAATCCCGGTATAAAAATAAAAATAATTCTTCATAAAAGTCATGACGATTCTGTCTTGGTGGCCGCCGCAGAAATCGCATGACTCATAAGATCAAAGATGTTGCTGGAAAATAGGGAAATTATCGAAAATATAAAAATAATATTTAAAAGATACGAAACATTCTTCTTTGCACCCACTGTACCTTTCACTTATCCATAACAGAACTACTATCAATACATAGCTACCCCGCTCTTCCCTCAGCAACCACTCTATTGTATACAGTTTATTACAGATTTACCTTATTATGAATGAAAAAAGAAAAAAATTCCAAGCGAAAATAATCTTTTTCCTTGAATAATAAACAGAATTAGTTTAATAAAGTAAAATAAATACAATCATTTATTGCCTAGGTCTAAGGTCATATTTTTACATATTAGGAAAATAATTCACTTTAACCCCAATAGATAGAATAGGAAAATAGTTTACATAATTTACTACATAATGATAGGAACAATAAGGATAAGGAATTAATAATCCATAAGAATAGGCTTAAACGCATATGAAATAAGCATTCCACGTTATTCATTACACATTCAATAAAAAAAAAAAAAAAAAAAAAAAAACACCGAAAAAACGATTTTTTTTTTCTTTCTCAATTCCACATTTACATAAATTATTATAAATATATAAACATTAGGGAATATATACCGACAAGCGGATTTTAATTGGGTGCACACATTTAAAATCCGACTATAAAAATGTATACAATAAATAAAATAAGAATAATAATCATTAAACAAAAAAAAAAAAACTTTTTCTTTTTAAGATAATAATAATGTAAACAATAAATATAGAAGTAATAAATATATCAAGGTCAGCAAATCAAAAACAAAAAACAAAATATCAAAATATTAACAATACGACAAAGAGTCTTATACAATTTGTTCACACAACAAATGTATAACACTCTTTTTCTAAGGTGGACGGTGTAGCATTATACGTCACACCCACTGTATTGTATCATTATACGTCACACTCACTGTAACATATTCGCGACATTACGCATAACAAACTCCAAATATATTTTAGTAATAATCATATTACAATATTTTCCAACATAAATTATTGAACTAACCCAGACGGCTAGCCAACATCAATGGAATGCCGAATATGAGACCCATATCCATTCACAGCTCATAAACTATACATACAAACATACAACCCATGGTGGGAAAATATTAAAACACTCAAATTGATCTGCTGACGCTGCTAAATGTACAAAACTACATGTATGGAGTTATGCATACAAAACTATATGTATACAAAGACTGTATACAAACGTACATGTATGCATAACCCATTTCCTATGTACTTATTTTTAGTTATTAGTATTAAGATATTTATGAATGTATAGGTTAAGTAAATTACTATAAAAGACAAGAATTTATTTAATAAAACGAAGATTTAATGTTGGAACATTGAACACTAAACATATTTTCCTTCTTAACATTTCAATATGTTGTTTGTTTTTTTTTTTTATTTTTTACTTTCAGCTCCGCACAACGATTTGGTAGCAACTCGGAGTTCTGAGCGAGGTGAGTTTTTCATAAAAGAAAAAAAATCGTATGCCCACACACCTTAACCCACGTACATATGTAAATTACCATCTCAGAGTGAAATATCACCCACCCACACCTATGGTTAATTTTAACATTTTTTTGGGAGTGAACGCACACACAAGCGTCCAAGTATGCACATGTTTACACATATGCTTGTACACGAATAGTTAGTTTAGGCAGTATCTAAACATTAGAATATAAAGTACGCGAAAGAAAGGAAAAGTTAATTGTATGGAATTAGAATAAGTATTACTAGATAGAAACAATAATTGAATATAATTTATATAAGAATAATCGGATAGGAAGAATAGGTTTTCGAAATAGGTATATATGTTTTCAATACATTTTTGTAGAAATAGTTGATATTAATAAATTGTAAATTGAAAACGAAAGTTTTGCATATTTATTTTTTTGTCCGCATGCATGGGCTGAAATTTTGATTTTTTTAGGCAAGACATAAGTAAACCATGTCTGGCTAAGAGCTGCAAGTTGTTGGTGCAGATGTTGCCCTTTTGGTAACTGATGGTAAGTTGGGGTAGTTGAGTAAGTAATGGAAGGGACGTAAAGACTTAGACACGAACATTAGTCAGGTTCGAGGGGACTCTACTCGGGAAGCGGAGACATAGTAGAGTCCAAAGGCTGTTCGCATCTCGTGAACAGGAGGGGTATAAAGGCTCCACCTGACTCGGACAGGTTTTCTCCCGCTTTCCTATATCTCTTTTTTTTAGGTTGTTTAGGTACTTTCCACCAGGCATGAACTCAATTTTGCTATGCAACTGTTGGGAAAGGAGAAGTGGCAAGAACCGCGCCTCAAAGCCGACGAGCCTCAGCCGGGCTACTATCATGCTATCCGGCCCCTTCTCCTCTCCCGTACAAGGCAGTTACGTAACACATACTATCCCATCGCAGGAGGGGAAAGTCAGGTTTGTTACACCCTATTCCTAAAGGAGAAATTCCTATCGCGACTGTACATGTTGACCATTTGGGTCCGATGCAAGACACTAAAAAGGGCTATCGGTACATTTTAGTATTAGTCGACGGTTTTACGAAGTTCTGTTGGCTATTTCCAACAAAAAACCTAGGTACTGAAGAAGTTATACAAAAAATGGAGATTATTGTAGAAACGTTTGGCTATCCGCATTTCATCGTATCTGGCAGGCGTGGCGCATCATATCAACCGATTTCAAAAGTTACTGCACAAACAATGGTATTAAACAGTACATCACAACAACTGGAGTGCCCAGGGTTAACGAGCAGGTGGAACGCCTTCACGCAGTTGTTATTTCAGCGCTATCCAAAGCTTCATTGGACAACCAAGATAAATGGTATCAAAACGTAAAATCAATTCAGAGAGTTATCAACTCAACTTATCATCGATTCATAAGAACAACGCCATTTCATTTGCTGGTTGATAAAGAAATGCGTTGTAAAAACGATACGAAGTTGATAGAGCTGATTGAAACTGAAATGCAACAGCACAGAGAGAATAAAAGAGCGCAAGCTGAGTAGTCAGGGAATCAGTTTGATTTAAGCACGCTATTGGTTGTGAAGTTAAGTGTTATTGTGAAGTACTTTCAAAGTAGTTTAATAAAGACCATTTTGCATTATTGAATATTGGAGTTATTTATTCAACAATTTAGCGATACGAACGTTAGTAGAAGGTGTAAAATAGGCGGAATTTCACTAAATTCGTTACAATTGGTGTCAAAAGGGGAATTGTTGAATAAATTCCGAAGATTGCGAATACAACTTAGACATGGCAAAGTTGGGTGAATTGAATATCCAACAACAGAAGAAGGGGTTGCAACACCGTAGATTGGCTCCTACTGGCAATAAATCCCAGCTACAAAGACGACTAAAGGTAGCGATGGTATTTGAAGGGGATTCAAGGGGTTGTGTAGCGCAATATATAGCTTCTCCAACCCAATTGTCAACCTCACCTTCGAGCGGCGAATCCCGTTTCATTAACAGACGAGGCTCTGGCGACCCCAAGATCCCCATGGAACTTGGGGTTGGGGAGGGAGGGATGGCCTGAAGGTTCAATGTGGCCATATAAATCGTTCCCGAGATGGTCGGGCCAGCACCTTAATGGTGCTGTGTTACCGGAGCGTATCGGATCTGTATCCTACAAAGGACCATCACATCGATAACACTCCCCAAACCTTCGGGGAGTAACCTAATCGCTACAACAACAACAACATGGTATTTGAAGGAATTAATGCTGACAAGTATGTCTTTCATTCTGATAGCGACAAGACAACATCAAAAATGGAAGAAAAAAACGAAACACCGCAGACAGTGACGAGCACAATTTTAGCATGACATTGGCTGCAATATCTACACAAACATCGACAATGGCATCTCAGCTGGAGTCACAGGAGGCACGCATTTCAGAAATGCCGTCGAAAATGTCATCTCAATTGGAAGAACAGAAGACATATATGTCATCTCAACTGGAAGCGCAAGAGGCACATATATCTGAAACGTCGACACAAATTTCGGAACAGGTATCATCGCAGCTCTTTGCGAAACTGGAAGAGCACGATGTAAAAATTTTAAAACTCGAGGATAAAATTGATGCCGAGATGCAGCTGTTACAACTAAATCGCCCAGCTGTTCCAGCGAGAAACCGGAAGGTAAAAACTCCATCTTTGACGGCTCTGTTCCTTTCCAGGTATTCAAGCTTCAATTTGAGAAGACGTCATGGGATGTGAAATCTTACAGACTATTCCAGAGTACGAGCGGAGCAGTTATGAAGCAATGATGGCCGCTGTCGAGAGACGTTACGGAAGCGGGCATAGGAAACAGATATACCAAATTGAGTTGCAAAACCGTTACCAAAAGGCGAATGAGACTTTGCAGGAATTTGAGTCGGATGTTGAAATGTTGGCTCATTTGGCAAATGCGGATGCACCCGTGGAATACACTGAAAGGGTAAAGATTCAGAGCTTAATAAATGGCATACGGGACGTCGAAACAAAGCGAACTACATACGCGAACCCAAATCCAACATTTACAGAAACGGTATCACATGCACTGACTCAGAAAACTGCCTTGCTATTGAGTAAACCAGCTTTCAAACCACGTCGTATGGATGTAGGAAGGCCAAATTGGGTAGACACTATTTTGGAAGCACTGAAGGGATCACAACAGAAAAATCGCAGTCTTGGTAGTTCCAACTTGGCTGGTTGTAAACGCAAAGCTGGAGGAGAAAAGCAAGAGCGAGTCAGATTTAAAGATCGAAAACTTGCCCCAGCTATTGAATGTCTTGTGATACATATCTCGCAAATTGGAAGGAAATCGAGCAGTCTTACCGTCAAAGGAAATGTGGATGGCAAGGAGTGTGTACTGACTGTATATAGGGGCGCATCTCATTTTTTAATCCGATCTGATTTTGTCAACAGGAGAGTAAAGCCATTACCTGGAGCAAGATTGCGTACGATTACTGGCGAGTATAACCAAATCCAGGGAGAAGTGGTATGTGAAGTCTTAATTGGGGAGGTCATGGTTCTACACAAATTCGTTGTGGCTGATATCGTTGATGAAGTCATATTGGGAGTGGATTTCTTAGTTGACTATGACATCAGGATCGATATGCAGAGAAGGCTTATGCAGTATAAGAACAAGGATGTGCCACTTAACTTAAGTTTTGAGCAAGGGATCAGCAGTAAGCGAGTGCTGGTGAAAAAGATTCGACAAAAGTCAAAGGCAGCATATGGGGCAAGTGTTGATGGAACGAATGGGCCAAACAGATCAGAGCCGAAGGTACCTGCGAGAAAAACACTGGCATTGACAAACCCTAAGGGATGCACTAAAACGAACGAAAGAATTTTCCAGAAAGAATGCAAGGGTGGTTTCAAGCCAGCGCGCACTACTCTTGTGAACCATCAAGATGATATTGATGATGCAAAGTCAATCCGTCAAGATCAGGCTCTGCGAAGTAGTCCAGTGGCCAAACAACAGAGTGTGAGGCAACGAACTAGGATAGTGAGCGTTAAGTTGAACCACAGGTACGACAAGAAGAACAATTCGGAAAGGTTCGTGGAGGGAGATTTGTACTGTTATGCAACCCTCACTGGCGGAAAAGTGTTCCATCCAAATTTTGGTGCAGTTGGGAAGGCAAGTACAGAGTTGTAAGGAGGATCAGTGATGTCATCTACCGCATACAAACAATTGGGAAACCGCGAAATAGAAGTGTGGTTCATTTGGAGAGGATAGCAGCGGTTAGATCGAGAGATTTGTCTGATCGGGACGATCAGACTTAGGTGGAGGGCAGTGTGACGAATATTATTAATAAGACTAAGTGATACTCACATCACTAATCTGATACTATGTAAATAAATCCACAACAATAATAAAGCAAGCTGCCACACTTGTATGTACGTAGACAAATTAATCATCATGTACACACATACATACAAGCAGCAGAGAGACATGTCATCATCAGCTACTACTTCGCTCACATATACACACGCATATGGTTAAACACTACAAATACACGCGTATGGCTGGTGACCAGGTAGGGGATTCTAGAAAAAGAAACGTCTAGACATTTGGGCAGAGAGTATAAAAGCAGCAGAAGCTGAGTAGTCGTAATCAGTTTGATTTAAGCAAGCCATTGGTGGTGAAGTATCAGGGTTATTGTGAAGTACTTTCAAAGTAGTCTAATAAAGCCCATTTTGCATTATTGAATATTAGAGCTATTTATCAACAGTTTAGCGATACGAACATTGGCAGAAGGTTTGGAATAAGCGGAATTTCACTAAATTCGTTACAATATGTAGTTCTAAGATCTGATGGATGTACTATCAAAGAGACATATGTATATACTAGGGCGGGTCGATTTAAAAATCGCTCATTGCTCTGTGAAAATCGTAATCTAGGGATCAAAATAAGAAACTTTGCCGAAGGAACCATACCTCTAAAACGAATTCTGATGTCCCCCCCCCCACCCAATTTGGGTCGAACTTTTGGGTAGGGGCAAATTTTGAAAAATCCCACTTTGACCCATTTAGAGTGCTCCAATCGAGTCAAAATGTATGACCGACCCCCACTAACTTTGGAGGCCCGACCCACCGATGCCAGTGGCACACCCCCTGGAGCCCCCTGGGGGTTCACCATACAAACATTTCAAAAAATCGCCGGTTTTGCACTTTACATGAAAAAATAGCTAAATGGCTATGTTTTTTCTTTATTTTTATTTATTTATTTATAATAATATTTATTATTTATTTATAATAATATCTATTTCTTCTCTTAAGAAATTTATTTAGTCAGAACATATGTAAATGAAAAAATTAATTTAAGTGAGTTATAGAAAAGAAACTAAAAAAAAATTATTGTTTGAAATCTTTTTTACTTTCAAGTCTGGGCAATTTCGCACGGCTCTCTAATGTCGTCGCCACAACAGCCTCTACATTTTCCGGTATAACCCGTTTGGAAACGCTTGCTAGCAATTGAACATGTCGTTCCGTTCCTTGTATGTGTGATGGAATTTTTGGATCATTAAACGGTGGATCATCTTGATTTAAATATTCTTTCAATGTATCGTACGGAATGCTTCGCGTGAATGGTGGTTCAAATACGATATTTATATCATTCAAATTGATCATTTCCGTATAACTTGTGCAATTAAAGTTTATATCTGGTTTTTTGTAAACTATAAGTTCCATTGGCTCGTCAACATCGGTTCGATAGCGTAAAATTTTCTTGATGGCACAGTCGCGCTTTTCTTTGCTGCTATCATCAAACAACATTGATAACAAGATATTTTCCGAATGCGCATAATATGAATTATATTTAATTACTTGATTGACAATTTTGCGTAAACGAGGTTCTAGAAATCGTGACCAACGAATGAACTTGAAAAATAATGCACTGCCGTACACGACAGAGCTGTAATACTTGATATTGAAGTACATTGGCACATAACATTTAATTATAAATTCAACCAGAATTCTTAAATTTGCATCTGGATTTTCCGTTGTCACATATAATCGCAATAATCTAGCGGCCTTGGTGAGCCACCGAGAATGTACAATTTTCCCTGGTTTGATGTTGGCCAGATCCACCGGAACCACGCCGCTATAAATTGCATGGGCCATGTCGTATAAGTATTTCGAATCGGTGGAAAATTCAATTTTTTCTGTAGCAGGGGGCATATTTTGCAACTCAATTTTCTGGAAGCCGTCCACCACCTGAAAATATATAATAATAAAAAAATTAAAAATGGTTGACAATTATAATAAATGAGTGATAGCAATAACTTACCGGAAGAGTTTCACAAGTTTCGATTTGACGGCTCAGTTTTCCGGTTGCCGATCTTGGTCCAGTGCTGGTTGATTTATCCAAAGCTTCAAACAAATGCCAAAACGGAAGTTCGTTGAAGTGTAGAAGGCAAACGAACCAATGCAATGGTCTTTTTAACAGAAATTCGAATCGTCGTATAATTCCACCATGTGGGCCAGAGTTTGTTGGCTCACCGTCAGTGCATATTCCAATTAATGCATCCAGTGATATATTTTTATCGTTGAAAAAACCATGTAAATTGGTTGTTTTGTATTCAGCGGTTTCATGTTCCAGTCTTACATAACCAATCAATTCAGAATTGGGTTCTCTCAAAATAACAAGATGAGGTTCTTTTACCATCCTAGTATGATACTTCTCATCAATTTTATCTATCGTTAAAGTATCATCTTTTCTGCCATCGAATGAAAACGCTAACAAATTGGTATCATCTAACCGTTTGCGAAGCACTTCTTGTCTGTATTTCTCTTTTTCTCTGCGAACTTTCGATTTATCCATGATGAGAGGTTTCCCATGCTTATCTTTAATTTTAAAATCTTGCAAAAGAGCGGTTCCCAATGCTGATGCTACTCTGTCAGGCATACCAAATCTGTCACATACCAAAGCAAAGCTAAAACAATCGTATCTCTCTGTGTATTGTGAACTTGTGCTTCTTTCCATATCTTCTTGAACCGGTGGCGGTGCGTATGTTGAATCATCGGGATCTTGGTATGTTGGCATTGATGACATAGACGTTGCTCCTTGCTCTTCAGTTTCCATCATAAATGCATCCATTGTTAGTCTTCTCTGATTATGTTGATCGTGCATGAACTCTTTGAGGCGCTCTGGAACCCAGCCGCATGCACATGGAGCTGCCTTCAAATCGCATTTACATGTTCCAATTCAATTTATTAAATACACTTTTTTTCAGCATTATTTCCATACCAAGTTTTTCCCAAATTCCAATCAACTTATCTTGTACTTGAATAGTGAATGATTTATGGGAAAACTTTTTTTTGTTCTGTTTTAGCACGTTCGCTTAAGTAAAAATAATATCTCAAGATATCCAAATGGGTTGGTAAATTAAGATCATTTAAATCAGTAGACAAACCAAAAACAGAAACATCAGCCTTGGGTATATGACTCATTGGGTTTTCGATAGTTGTTGATGTAGTTGCTTCATCACGACATGCAAATGCATCACAGTGATGCCTTGGTTTTAAAAGGGTTGTAAAAACGCTAATTTCTAATAATTTTTTTTAATTTCTTTTCTATTACTAAGTTAAATTCATTTTTTCATTTACATATGTTCTGACTAAATAAATTTCTATAGAGAAAAATAAACTCCAACAAGTAAGGACGGGACTGTCTTCGGCTGTGCCGAAGAATTCATACCTTTCATGAATGGGGCTGAACAATAATCTTATCCCATTCGTAATCTCCGAATAATCGAATGTATAAGATAAGAAATATATAGTGAACAGATCTACATACCTAAACGATTTCTAAGATAAATATAAAATAAAAAATAAGTAGATACTTTGTGTGAGGATGCAAAGTTTCAGGTTTTTTGTGGTCTGCGTGTAAAAACTATGACTACGAATCACGTATTTCAACAATATGTGACTTAAACGTAACTGTTTGATGAAATTTTATGAATTTTGCAGCTTCTAGCCGTAAAAAAGGGGCAAACAAATACAGTTTATATGGGGTATATAATATATGTACCACCGATCTTTAGGATTTTTTCAGTCAACAATATATGCTACATACGTAAGCATTTGGTGAAATTTGAAGCTTCTAGCTGTTAAAATGGGACAGAAATTGCGCAAAGTTTCTTATCTGAACAATCGGTTGTATGAGATTATATATACCACCGGGCCCTATGATTTTTTCAGACAACAATATATGCTATACACCTAAACATTTGGTGAAATTTGAACATATCTAAACGATTTTTAAGATAAATATATAATAAACAAGTAAGAACGGGACTGTCTTCGGCTGTGCCGATCTCAATGATTTTTTCAGACAACAATATATGCTATACACGTAAGCATTTGGTGAAATTTGAACATATCTAAACGATTTTTAAGATAAATATAAAATAAAAAATAGGTAGGTAATCTGTGTGAGGATGCAAAGCTTCACGTTTTTTGTGGTCTGCATGTAAAAACTATGAGTACGAATCACGTCTTTCAAAAATATATGACGTAAACGTAACTATTTGATGAAATTTGATGAATTTTTTAAGCTTCTAGCCGTAAAAAAGGGGCAAAAATGACAGTTTATATGAAGTATATAATATATATACCACCGATCTCTATGATTTTTTCAGACAACAATATATGCTATATACGTAAGCATTTTGTGAAATTTGAAGCTTGCAGCTGTTAAAACGGGGCAGAAATTGCGCAAAGTTTCTTATCTGAACAATCGGTTGTATGAGATATATACTATATATACAACCGATCTCTATGATTTTTTCAGACAACAATATATGCTATATACGTAAGCAATCGGTGAAATTTGAAGCTTATAGCTGTTAAAATGGGGTAGAAATTGCGTAAAGTTTCTTATCTGAACAATCGGTTGTATGAGATATATACTATATATACAACCGATCTCTATGATTTTTCAGACAACAATATATGCTATATACGTAAGCAATCGGTGAAATTTGAAGCTTATAGCTGTTAAAATGGGGTAGAAATTGCGAAAAGTTTCTTATCTGAACAATCGGTTGTATGAGATATATACTATATATACAACAGATCTCTATGATTTTTGCAGACAACAATATATGCTATATATGTACGTAAGCAATCGGTGAAATTTGAAGCTTATAGCTGTTAAAATGGGGTAGAAATTGCGAAAAGTTTCTTATCTGAACAATCGGTTGTATGAGATATATACTATATATACAACCGATCTCTATGATTTTTTCAGACAACAATATATGCTATATACGTAAGTATTCGGTGAAATTTGAAGCTTCTAGCTGTTAAAATGGGGCTAAAGTTTGCGAAAATATATATATATATATATACTATATATATATACTATATATACCACCATATATATACTATATATACCACCGATCTTTATGATTTTTTCAGACAACAATATATGCTATATACGTAAGCATTCGTTGAAATTTGAAGCCTCTAGCTCTTAAAATAGGGCAGTAATTACGAAAAGTTCCTTATCTGAACAATCGGTTGTGGGGGATATATACTATATATATGACCGATCTCATCAATTTTTTCAGGCAACAATACGTGCAATATACGAAAGTATATGGTGAAGTTTGAAGCTTCAATCTGTTAAATTGGGTAAGATATTACAAAAATCCTCTTTTTCTGAAAAATCGGTTGTATGGAGGATATATGCTATAGTGGTCCGATCCGGTCGGTTCCGACAAATGTCTAATCGGACACCCAAATACACCCGCTCACCAAATTTTATCAAGATATCTCAAAAATTGACGGACTAGTTTGCATACAAACAGACAGACGGACAGACGGACATGGCTAAATCAACTCAGCTCTTCAACCTGATTATTTCGGTATATTTGTTGGGGGGCTATCTATTTTCCTTTAAGGACTTACAATTTTCGGTTTCGTGACGAAATTAATATACCATTTCATTTTCATGAAAGGTATAAAAATAGGTAAGTAATCTGTGTGAGGATGCAAAGCTTTACGTTTTTTGTGGTCTGCATGTAAAAACTATGGCTACGAATCACGTATTTCAAAAATATATGACGTAAACGTAATTATTTGATGAAATTTGATGAATCTTGAAGCTTCTAGCCGTAAAAAAGGGGTCAATATGACAGTTTATATGAAGTATATAATATATATACCACCGATCTCTATGATTTTTTCAGACAACAATATATGCTATATACGAAAGCATTTTGTGAAATTTGAAGCTTCTAACTGTTAAAACGGGGCAGAAATTGCGCAAAGTTTCTTATCTGAACAATCGGTTGTATGAGATATATACTATGTATATCACCGATCTCAATGATTTTTTCAGACATCAATATATGCTATACACGTAAGCAGTTGGTGAAATTTGAAGCTTCTAGCTGTTAAAATGGGGTAGAAATTGCGAAAAGTTTCTTATCTGAACAATCGGTTGTATGAGATATATACTATATATAGAGCCGATCTCTATGATTTTTTCAGACAACAATATATGCTATATACGTAAGCAATCAGTGAAATTTGAAGCTTATAGCTGTTAAAATGGGGTAGAAATTGTGAAAAGTTTTTTTTTTTTTTTTTTTAATTGCGAAAAGTTTCTTATCTGAAAAATCGGTTGTATGAGATATATACTATATATACAACCGATCTTAATGATTTTTTCAGACAACAATATATGCTATATAAGTAAATATTCGGTGAAATTTGAAGCTTCTAGCTGTTAAAATGGGGCTAAAATTTGCGAAAATATATATATATATACTATATATATATACTATATATACCACCATATATATACTATATATACCACCGATCTTTATGATTTTTTCAGACAACAATATATGCTATATAAGTAAACATTCGCTGAAATTTGAAGCCTCTAGCTCTTAAAATAGGGCAGTAATTACGAAAAGTTCCTTATCTGAACAATCGGTTGTGGGGGATATATACTATATATACGACCGATCTCATAAATTTTTTCAGGCAACAATATGTTCAATATACGAAAGTATATGGTGAAGTTTGAAGCTTCAATCTGTTAAATTGGGTAAGATATTACAAAAATCCTCTTTTTCTGAAAAATCGGTTGTATGGAGGATATATGCTATAGTGGTCCGATACGGTCGGTTCCGACAAATGTCTAATCGGACACCCAAATACACCTGCTCACCAAATTTTATCAAGATATCTCAAAAATTGAGGGACTAGTTTGCATACAAACAGACAGACGGACAGACGGACAGACGGACATGGCTAAAACAACTCAGCTCTTCAACCTGATTATTTCGGTATACTTAATGGTGGGTCTATCTATTTTCCTTTAAGGACTTACAATTTTCGGTTTCGTGACGAAATTAATATACCATTTCATTTTCATGAAAGGTATAAAAATAGGTAGGTAATCTGTGTGAGGATGCAAAGCTTCACGTTTTTTGTGGTCTGCATGTAAAAACTATGGCTACGAATCACGTATTTCAAAAATATATGACGTAAACGTAATTATTTGATGAAATTTGATGAATCTTGAAGCTTCTAGCCGTAAAAAAGGGGTCAATATTACAGTTTATATGAAGTATATAATATATATACCACCGATCTCTATGATTTTTTCAGACAACAATATATGCTATATACGAAAGCATTTTGTGAAATTTGAAGTTTCTAACTGTTAAAACGGGGCAGAAATTGCGCAAAGTTTCTTATCTGAACAATCGGTTGTATGAGATATATACTATGTATATCACCGATCTCAATGATTTTTTCAGACATCAATATATGCTAAACACGTAAGCAGTTGGTGAAATTTGAAGCTTCTAGCTGTTAAAATGGGGTAGAAATTGCGAAAAGTTTCTTATCTGAACAATCGGTTGTATGAGATATATACTATATATAGAACCGATCTCAATGATTTTTTCAGACATCAATATATGCTATACACGTAAGCAGTTGGTGAAATTTGAAACTTCTAGCTGTTAAAATGGGGTAGAAATTGCGAAAAGTTTCTTATCTGAACAATCGGTTGTATGAGATATATACTATATATATCACCGATCTCAATGATTTTTTCAGACATCAATATATGCTATACGCGTAAGCAGTTGGTGAAATTTGAAGCTTCTAGCTGTTAAAATGGGGTAGAAATTGCGAAAAGTTTCTTATCTGAACAATCGGTTGAATGAGATATATACTATATATAGAACCGATCTCTATGATTTTTTCAGACAACAATATATGCTATATACGTAAGCAATCAGTGAAATTTGAAGCTTATAGCTGTTAAAATGGGGTAGAAATTGCGAAAAGTTTCTTATCTGAACAATCGGTTGTATGAGATATATACTATATATAGAACCGATCTCTATGATTTTTTCAGACAACAATATATGCTATATACGTAAGCAATCAGTGAAATTTGAAGCTTCTAGCTGTTAAAATGGGGTAGAAATTGCGTAAAGTTTCTTATCTGAACAATAGGTTGTATGAGATATATACTATATATACAACCGATCTCTATGATTTTTTCAGACAACAATATATGCTATATACGTAAGCAATCGGTGAAATTTGAAGCTTATAGCTGTTAAAATAGGGTAGAAATTGCGTAAAGTTTCTTATCTGAACAATCGGTTGTATGAGATATATACTATATATACAACCGATCTCTATGATTTTTTCAGACAACAATATATGCTGTATACGTAAGCAATCGGTGAAATTTGAAGCTTATAGCTGTTGAAATGGGGTAGAAATTGCGAAAAGTTTCTTATCTGAACAATCGGTTGTATGAGATATATACTATATATACAACCGATCTCTATGATTTTTTTCAGACAACAATATATGCTATATACGTAAGCAATCGGTGAAATTTGTAGCTTATAGCTGTTAAAATGGGGTAGAAATAGCGAAAAGTTTCTTATCTAAACAATCGGTTGTATGAGATTTATACTATATATACAACCGATCTCTATGATTTTTGCAGACAACAATATATGCTATATATGTACGTAAGCAATCGGTGAAATTTGAAGCTTATAGCTGTTAAAATGGGGTAGAAATTGCGAAAAGTTTCTTATCTGAACAATCGGTTGTATGAGATATATACTATATATACAACCGATCTCTATGATTTTTTCAGACAACAATATATGCTATATACGTAAGTATTCGGTGAAATTTGAAGCTTCTAGCTGTTAAAATGGGGCTAAAATTTGCGAAAATATATATATATATATACTATATATATATACTATATATACCACCATATATATACTATATATACCACCGATCTTTATGATTTTTTCAGACAACGATATATGCTATATACGTAAGCATTCGTTTAAATTTGAAGCCTCTAGCTCTTAAAATAGGGCAGTAATTACGAAAAGTTCCTCATCTGAACAATCGGTTGTGGGGGATATATACTATATATACGACCGATCTCATCAATTTTTTCAGGCAACAATACGTGCAATATACGAAAGTATATGGTGAAGTTTGAAGCTTCAATCTGTTAAATTGGGTAAGATATTACAAAAATCCTCTTTTTCTGAAAAATCGGTTGTATGGAGGATATATGCTATAGTGGTCCGATGCGGTCGGTTCCGACAAATGTCTAATCGGACACCCAAATACACCCGCTCACCAAATTTTATCAAGATATCTCAAAAATTGAGGGACTAGTTTGCATACAAACAGACAGACGGACAGACGGACATGGCTAAATCAACTCAGCTCTTCAACCTGATTATTTCGGTATACTTAATGGTGGGTCTATCTATTTTCCTTTAAGGACTTACAATTTTCGGTTTCGTGACGAAATTAATATACCATTTCATTTTCATGAAATGTATAAAAATAGGTAGGTAATCTGTGTGAGGATGCAAAGCTTCACGTTTTTTGTGGTTTGCATGTAAAAACTATGAGTACGAATCACGTCTTTCAAAAATATATGACGTAAACGTAACTATTTGATGAAATTTGATGAATTTTGAAGCTTCTAGCCGTAAGAAAGGGGCAAAAATGACAGTTTATATGAAGTATATAATATATATACCACCGATCTCTATGATTTTTTCAGACAACAATATATGCTATATACGTAAGCATTTTGTGAAATTTGAAGCTTGCAGCTGTTAAAACGGGGCAGAAATTGCGCAAAGTTTCTTATCTGAACAATCGGTTGTATGAGATATATACTATATATACAACCGATCTCTATGATTTTTTCAGACAACAATATATGCTATATACGTAAGCAATCGGTGAAATTTGAAGCTTATAGCTGTTAAAATGGGGTAGAAATTGCGTAAAGTTTCTTATCTGAACAATCGGTTGTATGAGATATATACTATATATACAACCGATCTCTATGATTTTTTTCAGACAACAATATATGCTATATACGTAAGCAATCGGTGAAATTTGAAGCTTATAGCTGTTAAAATGGGGTAGAAATTGCGAAAAGTTTCTTATCTGAACAATCGGTTGTATGAGATATATACTATATATACAACCGATCTCTATGATTTTTGCAGACAACAATATATGCTATATATGTACGTAAGCAATCGGTGAAATTTGAAGCTTATAGCTGTTAAAATGGGGTAGAAATTGCGAAAAGTTTCTTATCTGAACAATCGGTTGTATGAGATATATACTATATATACAACCGATCTCTATGATTTTTTCAGACAACAATATATGCTATATACGTAAGTATTCGGTGAAATTTGAAGCTTCTAGCTGTTAAAATGGGGCTAAAATTTGCGAAAATATATATATATATATATACTATATATATATACTATATATACCACCATATATATACTATATATACCACCGATATTTATGATTTTTTCAGACAACAATATATGCTATATACGTAAGCATTCGTTTAAATTTGAAGTCTCTAGCTCTTAAAATAGGGCAGTAATTACGAAAAGTTCCTTATCTGAACAATCGGTTGTGGGGGATATATACTATATATACGACCGATCTCATCAATTTTTTCAGGCAACAATACGTGCAATATACGAAAGTATATGGTGAAGTTTGAAGCTTCAATCTGTTAAATTGGGTAAGATATTACAAAAATCCTCTTTTTCTGAAAAATCGGTTGAATGGAGGATATATGCTATAGTGGTCCGATCCGGTCGGTTCCGACAAATGTCTAATCGGACACCCAAATACACCCGCTCACCAAATTTTATCAAGATATCTCAAAAATTGAGGGACTAGTTTGCATACAAACAGACAGACGGACAGACGGACATGGCTAAATCAACTCAGCTCTTAAAGCTGATTATTTCGGTATACTTAATGGTGGGTCTATCTATTTTCCTTTAAGGACTTACAATTTTCGGTTTCGTGACGAAATTAATATACCATTTCATTTTCATGAAAGGTATAAAAATAGGTAGGTACTTTGTGTGAGGATCCAAAGTTTCAGGTTTTTTGTGGTCTGCGTGTAAAAACTATGACTACGAATCACGTATTTCAACAATATATGACGTAAGCGTAACTATTTGATGAAATTTGATGAATTTTGAAGCTTCTAGCCGTAAAAAGGGGGCAAAAATTAGAGTTTATATGGGGTATATAATATATATACCACCGATCTCTATGATTTTTTCAGACAACAATAAATGCTATATACGTAAGCATATGGTGAAATTTGAAGCGTCTAGCTGTTAAAAAGGGGCAGAAATTGCGCACAGTTTCTTATCTGAACAATCGGTTGTATGAGATATATACTACAATACAACAATATATGCTATACACGTAAGCATTTGGTGAAATTTGAACATATCTAAACGATTTTTAAGATAAATATAAAATAAACAAGTAAGAACGGGACTGTCTTCGGCTGTGCCGAAGACTTCATACCTTTCATGAATGGGGCTGAACAATAATCTTATCCCGTTCGTAATCTCCGAATAATCGGATGTATAAGATAAGAAATATATAGTGAACAGATCTACATACCTTAAAGATTTTTAAGATAAATATAAAATAAAAAACGGGTAGGTACTTTGTGTGAGGATGCAAAGTTTCAGGTTTTTTGTGGTCTGCGTGTAAAAACTATGACTACGAATCACGCATTTCAAAAAAATATGACGAAAACGTAACTATTTGATGAAATTTGATGAATTTTGAAGATTCTAGCCGTAAAAAAGGGGTCAAAATGACAGTTTATATGAAGTATATAATATATATACGACCGATCTCTATGATTTTTTCAGACAACAATATATGCTATATACGTAAGTATTTTGTGAAATTTGAAGCTTCTAACTGTTAAAACGGGGCAGAAATTGCGCAAAGTTTCTTATCTGAACAATCGGTTGTATGAGATATATACTATGTGTACCACCGATCTCAATGATTTTTTCAGACATCAATATATGCTATACACGTAAGCAGTTGGTGAAATTTGAAGCTTCTAGCTGTTTAAATGGGGCCGAAATCGTAAAAAAAATATATATATACTATATATATATACTATATATACCATCATATATATATTATATATATAACCGATCTCTATGATTTTTTGACACAACAATACATACTATATACGTAAGCAATCGGTGAAATGTGAAGCTTATAACTGTTAAAATGGGGAAGAAATTGCGCAAAGTTTCTTATCTGAACAATCGGTTGTATGGGATATATACTATATATACCACCGGTATCTATGATTTTCTCAGACAACAATATATGCTATACACGTAAGCATTTGGTGAAATTTGAACATATCTAAACGATTTTTAAGATAAATATAAAATAAAAAATAGGTAGGTAATCTGTGTGAGGATGCAAAGCTTCACGTTTTTTGTGGTCTGCATGTAAAAACTATGGCTACGAATCACGTATTTCAAAAATATATGACGTAAACGTAATTATTTGATGAAATTTGATGAATCTTGAAGCTTCTAGCCGTAAAAAAGGGGTCAATATGACAGTTTATATGAAGTATATAATATATATACCACCGATCTCTATGATTTTTTCAGACAACAATATATGCTATATACGAAAGCATTTTGTGAAATTTGAAGCTTCTAACTGTTAAAACGGGGCAGAAATTGCGCAAAGTTTCTTATCTGAACAATCGGTTGTATGAGATATATACTATGTATATCACCGATCTCAATGATTTTTTCAGACATCAATATATGCTATACACGTAAGCAGTTGGTGAAATTTGAAGCTTCTAGCTGTTAAAATGGGGTAGAAATTGCGAAAAGTTTCTTATCTGAACAATCGGTTGTATGAGATATATACTATATATAGAACCGATCTCTATGATTTTTTCAGACAACAATATATGCTATATACGTAAGCAATCAGTGAAATTTGAAGCTTATAGCTGTTAAAATGGGGTAGAAATTGTGAAAAGTTTTTTTTTTTTTTTTTTTTTTAATTGCGAAAAGTGTCTTATCTGAAAAATCGGTTGTATGAGATATATACTATATATACAACCGATCTCTATGATTTTTTCAGACAACAATATATGCTATATAAGTAAATATTCGGTGAAATTTGAAGCTTCTAGCTGTTAAAATGGGGCTAAAATTTGCGAAAATATATATATATATACTATATATATATACTATATATATATACTATATATACCACCATATATATACTATATATACCACCGATCTTTATGATTTTTTCAGACAACAATATATGCTATATAAGTAAGCATTCGCTGAAATTTGAAGCCTCTAGCTCTTAAAATAGGGCAGTAATTACGAAAAGTTCCTTATCTGAACAATCGGTTGTGGGGGATATATACTATATATACGACCGATCTCATAAATTTTTTCAGGCAACAATATGTTCAATATACGAAAGTATATGGTGAAGTTTGAAGCTTCAATCTGTTAAATTGGGTAAGATATTACAAAAATCCTCTTTTTCTGAAAAATCGGTTGTATGGAGGATATATGCTATAGTGGTCCGATCCGGTCGGTTCCGACAAATGTCTAATCGGACACCCAAATACACCTGCTCACCAAATTTTATCAAGATATCTCAAAAATTGAGGGACTAGTTTGCATACAAACAGACAGCCGGACAGACGGACAGACGGACAGACGGACATGGCTAAAACAACTCAGCTCTTCAACCTGATTATTTCGGTATACTTAATGGTGGGTCTATCTATTTTCCTTTAAGGACTTACAATTTTCGGTTTCGTGACGAAATTAATATACCATTTCATTTTCATGAAAGGTATAAAAATAGGTAGGTAATCTGTGTGAGGATGCAAAGCTTCACGTTTTTTGTGGTCTGCATGTAAAAACTATGGCTACGAATCACGTATTTCAAAAATATATGACGTAAACGTAATTATTTGATGAAATTTGATGAATCTTGAAGCTTCTAGCCGTAAAAAAGGGGTCAATATGACAGTTTATATGAAGTATATAATATATATACCACCGATCTCTATGATTTTTTCAGACAACAATATATGCTATATACGAAAGCATTTTGTGAAATTTGAAGCTTCTAACTGTTAAAACGGGGCAGAAATTGCGCAAAGTTTCTTATCTGAACAATCGGTTGTATGAGATATATACTATGTATATCACCGATCTCAATGATTTTTTCAGACATCAATATATGCTATACACGTAAGCAGTTGGTGAAATTTGAAGCTTCTAGCTGTTAAAATGGGGTAGAAATTGCGAAAAGTTTCTTATCTGAACAATCGGTTGTATGAGATATATACTATATATAGAACCGATCTCTATGATTTTTTCAGACAACAATATATGCTATATACGTAAGCAATCAGTGAAATTTGAAGCTTATAGCTGTTAAAATGGGGTAGAAATTGTGAAAAGTTTTTTTTTTTTTTTTTTTTAATTGCGAAAAGTTTCTTATCTGAAAAATCGGTTGTATGAGATATATACTATATATACAACCGATCTTAATGATTTTTTCAGACAACAATATATGCTATATAAGTAAATATTCGGTGAAATTTGAAGCTTCTAGCTGTTAAAATGGGGCTAAAATTTGCGAAAATATATATATATATACTATATATATATACTATATATACCACCATATATATACTATATATACCACCGATCTTTATGATTTGTTCAGACAACAATATATGCTATATAAGTAAGCATTCGCTGAAATTTGAAGCCTCTAGCTCTTAAAATAGGGCAGTAATTACGAAAAGTTCCTTATCTGAACAATCGGTTGTGGGGGATATATACTATATATACGACCGATCTCATAAATTTTTTCAGGCAACAATATGTTCAATATACGAAAGTATATGGTGAAGTTTGAAGCTTCAATCTGTTAAATTGGGTAAGATATTACAAAAATCCTCTTTTTCTGAAAAATCGGTTGTATGGAGGATATATGCTATAGTGGTCCGATCCGGTCGGTTCCGACAAATGTCTAATCGGACACCCAAATACACCTGCTCACCAAATTTTATCAAGATATCTCAAAAATTGAGGGACTAGTTTGCATACAAACAGACAGACGGACAGACGGACAGACGGACAGACGGACATGGCTAAAACAACTCAGCTCTTCAACCTGATTATTTCGGTATACTTAATGGTGGGTCTATCTATTTTCCTTTAAGGACTTACAATTTTCGGTTTCGTGACGAAATTAATATACCATTTCATTTTCATGAAAGGTATAAAAATAGGTAGGTAATCTGTGTGAGGATGCAAAGCTTCACGTTTTTTGTGGTCTGCATGTAAAAACTATGGCTACGAATCACGTATTTCAAAAATATATGACGTAAACGTAATTATTTGATGAAATTTGATGAATCTTGAAGCTTCTAGCCGTAAAAAAGGGGTCAATATTACAGTTTATATGAAGTATATAATATATATACCACCGATCTCTATGATTTTTTCAGACAACAATATATGCTATATACGAAAGCATTTTGTGAAATTTGAAGTTTCTAACTGTTAAAACGGGGCAGAAATTGCGCAAAGTTTCTTATCTGAACAATCGGTTGTATGAGATATATACTATGTATATCACCGATCTCAATGATTTTTTCAGACATCAATATATGCTATACACGTAAGCAGTTGGTGAAATTTGAAGCTTCTAGCTGTTAAAATGGGGTAGAAATTGCGAAAAGTTTCTTATCTGAACAATCGGTTGTATGAGATATATACTATATATAGAACCGATCTCAATGATTTTTTCAGACATCAATATATGATATACACGTAAGCAGTTGGTGAAATTTGAAGCTTCTAGCTGTTAAAATGGGGTAGAAATTGCGAAAAGTTTCTTATCTGAACAATCGGTTGTATGAGATATATACTATATATATCACCGATCTCAATGATTTTTTCAGACATCAATATATGCTATACACGTAAGCAGTTGGTCAAATTTGAAGCTTCTAGCTGTTAAAATGGGGTAGACATTGCGAAAAGTTTCTTATCTGAACAATCGGTTGTATGAGATATATACTATATATAGAACCGATCTCTATGATTTTTTCAGACAACAATATATGCTATATACGTAAGCAATCAGTGAAATTTGAAGCTTATAGCTGTTAAAATGGGGTAGAAATTGCGAAAAGTTTCTTATCTGAACAATCGGTTGTATGAGATATATACTATATATAGAACCGATCTCTATGATTTTTTCAGACAACAATATATGCTATATACGTAAGCAATCAGTGAAATTTGAAGCTTCTAGCTGTTAAAATGGGGTAGAAATTGCGTAAAGTTTCTTATCTGAACAATAGGTTGTATGAGATATATACTATATATACAACCGATCTCTATGATTTTTTCAGACAACAATATATGCTATATACGTAAGCAATCGGTGAAATTTGAAGCTTATAGCTGTTAAAATGGGGTAGAAATTGCGTAAAGTTTCTTATCTGAATAATCGGTTGTATGAGATATATACTATATATACAACCGATCTCTATGATTTTTTCAGACAACAATATATGCTATATACGTAAGCAATCGGTGAAATTTGAAGCTTATAGCTGTTAAAATGGGGTAGAAATTGCGAAAAGTTTCTTATCTGAACAATCGGTTGTATGAGATATGTACTATATATTTATTTATTTATTTATTTATTTATTTATTTAAGCCAATTAAAAAAGAATCTTATAGGCTAATTATAAAAGTGTAAAGTAGTTAATAATGTATAATAATATAAATTACCTTACTTATAAAAAGTATTTAAAATACTCAGAAAGCCATCTTTCGAACAAGAAAAATCTATCTCACAAAATTTAGAAATTCTATTGAACTCAATTAAGGCTCTAGTAATTGGAGCATTCCGCGCATAAAGAGCCCTGAGAACACCAATATGAAAAAACTCAGAAGCACGAAGAGCTCTAGCCGGTATATTAATGAAAATCCTCTCCAACAGCACAGGGCAATCAACAACCCCACGTAACAAATCGAAAACGAACGACAACGATAAAATTGTCCTCCTGTCCTGCAATGATTTTAAGTTGATCAATAAGCAACGAGCTTTATAAGTCGGGACAGGATCCGAGAAGCGCAGACTGCGTAATGCAAAGCGTACGAATACTTTTTGGATTCGTTCAATTCTTGCAACATGGCAGCAATAATACGGAGACCAGATGAAACAAGCGTATTCAAGTTTGGATCGCACAAACGCAGAATATAAAAGCTTTAGCGTATACGGGTCACTGAAATCCAAGCTATGACGCCTAACAAAAGCTAGCATGGCATACGACTTAGCAATGCACACATTAATATGACTTGAAAACGAAAACTTCGTGTCAAATATTACACCCAAGTCCTTAATTTCACTAACCCGCAACAGGGGCGAGTTTGATATTTGATACACGGTATCAATCAAGTTGACACGCTTCGAAAAAGTTATTTGAAAGCACTTTTTTAGGTTAAGTGATAACCGATTATTATTACACCAGTTACTAAGTTTATCCAAAGCTTCTTGCAACAATACCGCATCATGAAGGCTATGAATAGGCAAGTATATCTTCAGGTCATCTGCATACAGCAAGAATCTTACTTTAGAGAAGCAAGAGCGAATATCATTAATAAACATGACAAAAAACAGTGGACCCAGGATACTACCTTGTGGAACACCGGAGGAAGCAACGAATGGACGAGACCTAACACCATCAACTACAACCATGCAGCGACGCTTAAATAAGTAGGATTCAATCCAACTCAAAAATACTGAGTGAAAGCCCAAACAGGCTAACTTTTTTATCAAAATAACATGGGAAACCCGATCGAATGCCTTGGAAAAGTTAGTATACACAGCGTCAACCTGATATCCTGCCTGAAAAGCTGCAAGGCAGTCATCCGAGAAAATAGTCAGATTAGACACAGTTGAACGTCCTGGAAAAAATCCATGCTGCTCAGGACACACAAAATTCTTTACACAGAAACGTAATTTATCTTGGATGATACATTCAAAGAGCTTCGCAATGGTGGACAGTTTTGAAATAGGCCTATAATTAGTAATATCATTTTTATTGCCGCTCTTGAAAATAGGTGTAATGAATGCTACTTTCCACGCATCAATAAAAGTACCTGTAGATAACGAATTATTAAAAATTAACAACAGTGGATAGACTAGGGAATCACATTGTTTAAACAGAATTGCAGAGAACCCATCGATATCGGTAATAGTCGACGTCTTAAGCCGAATAAGCCCATTAAGAACATCTTCCTTAGACAATACTACATTACCGAAGTCAATCGAAGCCTGAATATTAAAAGTAATGTTATCATGATTGACAGAGTCAGAAGTGAAATTGTTCATAAAGTATTCAGCAAAAAGATCTGCAGCATCCTCCGGAGTATCGACAGCTTCTTCAGCAAGAAAAAGAGAGGACGGAATATTCGAAACTGATTTCTTCGAGTTGACAAAGTTCCAAAATGATTTTGGGTTAGATTTAAGATTTTCCTCAAAATTTAAAATATAATTTCTGTGTAAGAATTTATCCAGACACGCGAATTTCTTATCATACTCTTTATACAAGTTGAAAAACTTTGGATTTTGAGTTCTTTTAAATTTACGGAAAAATTTATTTTTCAAATTCCGGAGTTTCATCAAGGCTCTATTATGCCAGGGCACCTTGTACTTCTTTTTGGAAGCCAAGGGAATGACATTTCTACAAATTTGCAGAACAGTAGACTTAAATATCTCAAACCTTTTAGTGGTATCAAGACTGCAAAACAAATTATCCCAATTTATTTCCAGCAAAAGATTGTTCAAGTTCGAAAAATCACATCTCTTAAAATTAAAAGAAAAATTAGAGCTGGTAGTACTCGCTTCGGCAAATTTATAAAACTCAAGATCAAGAACTAATGGAACATGATGCAAATCGGATTTTTTAATAGGAGAAATACATTCAAAAAGTGAAAAATTTAGATTATTAGATAAAAATATCAAATCCAAAGTACGACCTAGTCTGTTTGAAAAACGATTAATTTGTCTAATATCAATACTTAAAAAACTATCTATTAAATATATTTCACTGGAGCCAATGACCTCACATGCTATTAAAGCCGAGTTTGATAGAGTCTGTGACCATTTAACATTACCCAGATTAAAATCACCCAGCACGCAGAGATGATCACCACCAACTTTGTTCAATGCCAGTGACGTAATATTATCGACATGTGCAGTGTATAAGTCGTAGCTACTATTGGGCGGTATATACGAAGTACAAACAAAAACAGTGTCTGATGAGCCTCGAATGCATACACATAGCTGGTCAAGTAGCGAACTATTATTTTCCAGTATGATTTCAGAAGCATGATGTTTGGAATGTACCGCAATGAGAACTCCACCACCTCGTGCACAACCAGTAAAGTTTGAATTTCTGTCTTTGCGAAAAATATTGTATAACATAGGATCAAAATATTCCTCGCTGAAAAAGTTTTCATTTAGCCACGTCTCAATGAAGACAAAAACATCATATTCTTCATGGCAGCTAAATAGCCGCACCAGCTGGGATTTTGTTCTAACACCAGCCATATTCTGCATATATAATCTTAGGTGATTATTTCTTCCATCTAACCCAACCGATTGCCGTCGGACATCGGTTGGTTTTCGTCGTTTTTTGGCTTGAATTTAAATGGGCGCACAACAATATTTGCAGGCCATAGTTCAGGCCGCAACAGCATCGCATATGAGTTGGCATTAACGCCTAACTTGAAATTAAGGTGTCTCAAAGAGCTCGGATCCACACCTTTCTTGCTAAGACTACTGCAAATAATGGAGTTTTCTTCCATACCAGTATGTCTAGCAATATATTTTTTTACCTGGTCAGCTGTTGCTGAAGTAGAAAAGGGAGATATATGGAGCCATTTTCTTCTGACAACAGCTCGTAACTCATTACTGGAGCTCGACCCAATATATACAACCGATCTCTATGATTTTTGCAGACAACAATATATGCTATATATGTACGTAAGCAATCGGTGAAATTTGAAGCTTATAGCTGTTAAAATGGGGTAGAAATTGCGAAAAGTTTCTTATCTGAACAATCGGTTGTATGAGATATATACTATATATACGACCGATCTCTATGATTTTTTCAGACAACAATATATGCTATATACGTAAGTATTCGGTGAAATTTGAAGCTTCTAGCTGTTAAAATGGGGCTAAAATTTGCGAAAATATATATATATATATATATACTATATATATATACTATATATACCACCATATATATACTATATATACCACCGATCTTTATGATTTTTTCAAACAACAATATATGCTATATACGTAAGCATTCGTTGAAATATGAAGCCTCTAGCTCTTAAAATAGGGCAGTAATTACGAGAAGTTCCTTATCTGAACAATCGGTTGTGGGGGATATATACTATATATACGACCGATCTCATCAATTTTTTCAGGCAACAATACGTGCAATATACGAAAGTATATGGTGAAGTTTGAAGCTTCAATCTGTTAAATTGGGTAAGATATTACAAAAATCCTCTTTTTCTGAAAAATCGGTTGTATGGAGGATATATGCTATAGTGGTCCGATCCGGTCGGTTCCGACAAATGTCTAATCGGACACCCAAATACACCTGCTCACCAAATTTTATCAAGATATCTCAAAAGTTGAGGGACTAGTTTGCATACAAACAGACAGACGGACAGACGGACAGACGTACAGACGGACAGACGGACATGGCTAAATCAACTCAGCCCTTCAACATGATTATTTCGGTATACTTAATGGTGGGTCTATCTATTTTCCTTTAAGGACTTACAATTTTCGATTTCGTGACGAAATTAATATACCATTTCATTTTCATGAAAGGTAAAAAAAATAGGTAGGTAATCTGTGTGAGGATGCAAAGCTTCACGTTTTTTGTGGTCTGCATGTAAAAACTATGAGTACGAATCACGTCTTTCAAAAATATATGACGTAAACGTAACTATTTGATGTAATTTGATGAATTTTGAAGCTTCTAGCCGTAAAAAAGGGGCAAAAATGACAGTTTATATGAAGTATATAATATATATACCACCGATCTCTATGATTTTTTCAGACAACAATATATGCTATATACGTAAGCATTTTGTGAAATTTGAAGCTTGCAGCTGATAAAACGGGGCAGAAATTGCGCAAAGTTTCTTATCTGAACAATCGGTTGTATGAGATATATACTATATATACAACCGATCTCTATGATTTTTTCAGACAACAATATATGCTATATACGTAAGCAATCGGTGAAATTTGAAGCTTATAGCTGTTAAAATGGGGTAGAAATTGCGTAAAGTTTCTTATCTGAAAAATCGGTTGTATGAGATATATACTATATATACAACCGATCTGTATGATTTTTTCAGACAACAATATATGCTATATACGTAAGCAATTGGTGAAATTTGAAGCTTATAGCTGTTAAAATGGGGTAGAAATTGCGAAAAGTTTCTTATCTGAACAATCGGTTTTATGAGATATATACTATATATACAACCGATCTCTATGATTTTTGCAGACAACAATATATGCTATATATGTATATATATATTTTTATTTATTTATTTATTTATTTATTTATTTATTTATTTAAGTTCAGTCTACAGAATTTAATTCTTACAGACTAGATATAATACGCAGTTAATCAATTAAAAATAGTGTATAATTTTAATTTAAATATAGTTATACTATCATTAAACTCAATAACGCTTGCATAGGTATTGCATAATCTAACGCTCCTAGCAATCGGCTCGTTCATGGCGTAATTAGTAGAGTGGAATGTGTCTACCAATAAGCGATTATTTCTTAAGTTACGAGGCGGGTCATATAAATTGACCAAATTAGATAAGTCGTCACAGTGTATGTTATTATTAATGACATTATAAATAAAAAGTATTGAGAAGTATATTCTCCTATCATATAGGGACTGCAAGCCCATTAGTTTCCGTCTACCAATATAAGAAGGAAGATTACCTTGCCACGGTAACTTTCTTAGAGCAAATTTCGTGAAAACTTTTTGAACTCTTTCGATTTTGTTTGAGTGGGTTTCATAGTATGGGCACCATATTAGAGAACAATACTCTAGTCTGCTTCGAACAAGAGATATGTAAAGAGCTTTTAAAGTGCAAGGATCTCTGAAATCCATTGAATTTCTTCTTATGAGCCCTATCATAGAAAAAGCTTTTGATACTATTAAGTCAATGTGTTGAGAAAATGTTAGCTTTGAGTCGAAAATAACACCCAAATCTTTCATTTTGGTACTTCTAGCTAGAGCACAATTGTCTATATTGTAACTAAATATTATGTTGTTAGACTTCCTAGAGAAGGTGACAACACAGCATTTATTGATGTTCAGTTTGAGACAATTCAAAGTGCACCACTGATTCAGTGAATTGAGATCGACTTGTAACTTATGGCTATCACTTGCATCACGAACGGTACAAAAAAGTTTGACGTCATCCGCGAACATTAGGCACTTAGCGAATTTAAAGCAATTCGGTAGGTCGTTAATAAATAAAAGAAATAGCAGTGGTCCGCAGTGAGTACCCTGAGGTATACCTGACCACGCGTCGATAAATAGTCTTGAGGTTGTATTCCCTAACTTAATAAATAGTTTCCTGTTTGACAGAAAACTAGCGAAGAAATTAATGACAATGCCACTAACTCCGTAACTTCGTAACTTCTGCAAAAGTATGGTATGACATACCTTATCGAAGGCTTTGGAGAAGTCTGTGTAAATCACATCAAGTTGTGCCTGCTTTCCGAACGCACCCACTATACTATTCGATAATAGGGTCAAGTTCGAACAGGTTGATCTTCCAGGAAAGAAGCCGTGTTGATCTTTAGAGATAAAATCCCGAACATGGTCAAATAACTATGATTGGATTATGTAGTCGAACAATTTGGCCAGTGTCCCCTGTATAACGATAGGCCTATAATTACAAACATCATTACGATCACCAGACTTAAAGACCGGAACAATGTGACATAACTTCCACTGGTCGAGGAAAGTACCCTTATTGATACAATGCTGGAAAAGCTGGATATGGGATTAGCTACAGTATAGCAGCAACGCTTGAAAAATACAGGCGCAAATCCCTCGGAGTCATGTTTGGAACTGGACTTTAGCGATGAAATAGCGGATAGTACATCCTCTTCGGCGATTGAAAAGGAGGTTATAAAAGGTAAAGGTATGGAATGAAATGTAGGCGATATAGGAATGCTATGATTCTCATAAACTTTCTGAAAAAAACTTTGCAAACAAGTCGCAGGACTCGACAGTATTATCAGAGATAGCGCCATCATATTCCAAGTTCGTTGGGAATCCATTTGTTTTCCTCCTGGAATCTATGAATTTCCAAAATCCTCTCGGATTTGACTTTAAATTCGTTTCAACGGTATACATATAGTGCCTAAATAAGAAGTTATGAAGATGATCATACTCCTTTCTTAAATGAATGAAGTTAAGACGATTGATTTCAGAACTATTATTCTTGAACTTCTTAAAAGCCTTATTCTTTTTATTTCTCAAGTTAGAGAGTCTTAGATTGAACCAAGGTGGCTTGTTTTTAGCTGCGCATCTTTTTAGGGGAACAAAATTAGAGATGGCTTCAGAAAAAATGGAACACAATATCTCGTAAGAAGTATTGGGACACAGCCGGAATTTTTCAGAAACTCCCAATTGGAAGAGTGGAAAAAATTATTTATACACTCATAATCGGCACTCATGTAATCACGCCGAGCTAGTGGTTCATCTTTTACGGTATCGAAACTATAAAACATAATACTAAGAAAAATAGCCTTATGATGAAAACTATTATTCAAAATTGGAGATAGACATTCATGGCATGATACTTTTAAATTATTAGTAACAAATATTAGATCTAGGATTTTATTATTGTCATTCTGAACTCCGTTACGTTGCAGGAAACCATGAGAGAGCAAAGTGCTTACGACATAGATTTCGACGCTGGAGCTGAGATTATGCGGTATTAAAGTTTTATTATGATTTTCCCAAGAGATATTGGGTAGATTAAAGTCGCCTAAGAAAATAATTTCATCACCAGACTTTAGAGAATTTGAGATTGCAATCACATTTTCTAAATGTTTTACATACATTTCTATATCACTACCAGGAGGAATATAAGAAACTAAAAGTATTAATGATTTGTTGCTAGTAAATTTAACTCTAACACAGATTTGATCTAACAACCCATCGGATAAATCAAGACTGATTGCGTTACTGCACAAATGTGCTCTTACAGCCAGTAAAACACCACCACCCTTCTCGTGCCCAGTAGCTAGAACATCCCGATCCTTTCGGTACACATTATAGTGATCATCGAAGTATTCGCTTGAAGATATGGCACAGTTTAGCCAAGTTTCAGTAATAGCCACGAAGTCATATTCATGCAATGATGTATCGCGACGAGTTTGGCCCGCTTTGGTGCGCATGCCACCAACGTTCTGATAGTATAAAGAGTATTTTGAGCTAATTGATACGTTGATATTTTGCGGCACCACAACATTTATGTTATTGTTGCTGCCTCTCCCCGCTTTTGAAAAAAATTTAAACGGTTGCACTGTTACATTGGCTGGCCAAATGTTAGAGCTTAAAAGCTTATCGCAAAGTATAGGAGAGGTTCCAAGTTTAAAATTTACTCTTCTTAAAGAGTTAGTATCGATACCTCTTTTAATAAGCGCATTACAATATAAGTTTGATGATTTAATTGACGTATGCTTGGAGACGTATTCCACTATATCATTAGCAGTCACTGACGGTTTAAACGAAGCCAAGTGTAACCATTTTATGGGAGAAGCAACAGCAAGTTCTTCGCTTAAATTGCATCCAACAACAACTCTACGACTCTTTGCATTCTTGACTCTTTGCATTCTTTGTTGCGCTTTTCTCCCTATTTTTCTTAATGCCGAGATCGGCAGAGCTGGCATCAGCTGTATCACTATCACCCTTTCTCAAATTTTTGTTATGACTGTTAAGGGCTTTAGAGCACGCAACATTAGCAGTAGCAGCGAAAGCAGCACCGGCGGCAGCAGCATCAGAATAAGAGCGAGGTGAAACATTCGGTGTGCTAGACGAATTGGAGATAGCTTTAGAGCACGCAGCAGTAGCAGCACCGGCGGCAGCAGCACCAGAGTAAGAGCGAGGTGAAACACTCGGTGTGTTAGACGAATTGGAGATAGCGTTGACATTTGCATTTTTGTCATCTAATGATATTGTTGGTGGTTGAATATTGCTATGAGAGCTTGGCTTAGCAGAAGAATGGCTCTCTGTGACAGCCATACCAGATGAACCATTTGACGGGAGATTAGTGATTTGCAACGTTGCTGATTTCGGTTCAATAACCTTCGCCTTAGAGCGCGTCACCATGGCGCCGTCTACAGTAAGAGAATCATTATTTTCCTCTTGCTGGCACTCACCACAATTAAACAATTTCAAAAATGTGTCTAATGCACTGATATTTCTAAGAGCTTTATCGATTTTTGATTGAGAGAACACAATGGCACAATTGTCACATCTAAACATTATATTTTTATTGTTTTTGAACAAATTTAAAGAACTTGCCGATATGTTTGCACATTTTAAATGAGTTTTAGACTTGCAAAAACCACATTGAAAATGGTTATCTTGCAAACACTGTGTATTACATTTTAGACACGTTTTCATTGTAAACAAAACCTTTAAAATGCGAAAATAGAAAAAAGACTCAGAGCGCGAAAGAACACGTCCGTTCGCTACGCTGACTTGTAAAGATTTATGTACGTAAGCAATCAGTGAAATTTGAAGCTTATAGCTGTTAAAATGGGGTAAAAATTGCGAAAAGTTTCTTATCTGAACAATCCGTTGTATGAGATATATACTATATATAAAACCGATCTCTATGATTTTTTCAGACAAAAATATATGCTATATACGTAAGTATTCGGTGAAATTTGAAGCTTCTAGCTGTTAAAATTGGGCTAAAATTTGCGAAAATATATATATGTATATACTCTATATATATACTATATATACCACCATATATATACTATATATACCACCGATCTTTATGATTTTTTCAGACAACAATATATGCTATATACGTAAGCATTCGTTGAAATTTGAAGCCTCTAGCTATTAAAATAGGGCAGTAATTACGAAAAGTTCCTTATCTGAACAATCGGTTGTGGGGGATATATACTATATATACGACCGATCTCATCAATTTTTTCAGGAAACAATACGTGCAATATAAGAAAGTATATGGTGAAGTTTGAAGCTTCAATCTGTTAAATTGGGTAAGATATTACAAAAATCCTCTTTTTCTGAAAAATCGGTTGTATGGAGGATATATGCTATAGTGGTCCGCTCCGGTCGGTTCCGACAAATGTCTAATCGGACACCCAAATACACCCGCTCACCAAATTTTATCAAGATATCTCAAAAATTGAGGGACTAGTTTGCATACAAACAGACAGACGGACAGACGGACATGGCTAAATCAACTCAGCCCATCAACCTGATTATTTCAGTTCCGACAAATGTCTAATCGAACACCCAAATACACCCGCTCACCAAATTTTATCAAGATATCTCAAAAATTGAGGGACTAGTTTGCATACAAACAGACAGACGGACAGACGGACATGGCTAAATCAACTCAGCCCTTCAACCTGATTATTTCGGTATACTTAATGGTGGGTCTATCTATTTTCCTTTAATGACTTACAATTTTCGGTTTCGTGACGAAATTAATACACCATTTCATTTTCATGAAAGGTATAAAAATAGGTAGGTAATCTGTGTGAGGATGCAAAGCTTCACGTTTTTTGTGGTCTGCATGTAAAAACTACGACTACGAATCACGTATTTCAAAAATATATGAAGTAAACGTAATTATTTGATGAAACTTGATGAATTTTGAAGCTTCTATCCGTAAAAAAGGGGCAAAAATGACAGTTTGTATGAAGTATATAATATATATACCACCGATCTCTATGATTTTTTCAGACAACAATATATGCTATATACGTAAGCATTTGGTGAAATTTGAAGCTTCTAGCTGTTAAAACGGGGCAGAAATTGCGCAAAGTTTCTTATCTGAACAATCGGTTGTATGAGATATATACTATATATATAACCGATCTCTATGATTTTCTCAGACAACAATATATGCTATTTACGTAAGCAATCGGTGAAATTTGAAGCTTATAGCTGTTAAAATGGGGTAGAAATTGCGTAAAGTTTCTTATCTGAACAATCGGTTGTATGAGATATATACTATATATACAACCGATCTCTATGATTTTTTCAGACAACAATATATGCTATATACGTAAGCAATCGGTGAAATTTGAAGCTTATAGCTGTTAAAATGGGGTAGAAATTGCGAAAAGTTTCTTATCTGAACAATCGGTTGTATGAGATATATACTATATATACAACCGATCTCTATGATTTTTGCAGACAACAATATATGCTATATATGTACGTAAGCAATCGGTGAAATTTGAAGCTTATAGCTGTTAAAATGGGGTAGAAATTGCGAAAAGTTTCTTATCTGAACAATCGGTTGTATGAGATATATACTATATATACAACCGATCTCTATGATTTTTTCAGACAACAATATATGCTATATACGTAAGTATTCGGTGAAATTTGAAGCTTCTAGCTGTTAAAATGGGGCTAAAATTTGCGAATATATATATATATATATATATATACTATATATATATACTATATATACCACCATATATATAATATATATACCATCATATATATACTATATATACCACCGATCTTTGTGATTTTTTCAGACAACAATATATGCTATATACGTAAGCATTCGTTGAAATTTGAGGCCTCTAGATCTTAAAATAGGGCAGTAATTACGAAAAGTTCCTTATCTGAACAATCGGTTGTGGGGGATATATACTATATATACGACCGATCTCATCAATTTTTTCAGGCAACAATACGTGCAATATACGAAAGTATATGGTGAAGTTTGAAGCTTCAATCTGTTAAATTGGGTAAGATATTACAAAAATCCTCTTTTCTGAAAAATCGGTTGTATGGAGGATATATGCTATAGTGGTCCGATCCGGTCGGTTCCGACAAATGTCTAATCGGACACCCAAATGCACCCGCTCACCAAATTTTATCAAGATATCTCAAAAATTGAGGGACTAGTTTGCATACAAACAGACAGACGGACAGACGGACAGACGGACATGGCTAAATCAACTCAGCTCTTCAACCTGATTATTTATTATATATGACGTAAACGTAACTATTTGATGAAATTTGATGAATTTTGAAGCTTCTAGCCGTAAAAAAGGGGCAAAAATGACAGTTTATATGAAGTATATAATATATATACCACCGATCTCTATGATTTTTTCAGACAACAATATATGCTATATACGTAAGCGTTTTGTGAAATTTGAAGCTTGCAGCTGTTAAAACGGGGCAGAAATTGCGCAAAGTTTCTTATCTGAACAATCGGTTGTATGAGATATATACTATATATACAACCGATCTCTATGATTTTTTCAGACAACAATATATGCTATATACGTAAGCAATCGGTGAAATTTGAAGCTTATAGCTGTTAAAATGGGGTAGAAATTGCGTAAAGTTTCTTATCTGAACAATCGGTTGTATGACATATATACTATATATATAACCGATCTCTATGATTTTTTCAGACAACAATATATGCTATATACGTAAGCAATCGGTGAAATTTGAAGCTTATAGCTGTTAAAATGGGGTAGAAATTGCGAAATGTTTCTTATCTGAACAATCGGTTGTATGAGATATATACTATATATACAACCGATCTCTATGATTTTTGCAGACAACAATATATGCTATATATGTACGTAAGCAATCGGTGAAATTTGAAGCTTATAGCTGTTAAAATGGGGTAGAAATTGCGAAAAGTTTCTTATCTGAACAATCGGTTGTATGAAATATATACTATATATACAACCGATCTCTATGATTTTTTCAGACAACAATATATGCTATATACGTAAGTATTCGGTGAAATTTGAAGCTTCTAGCTGTTAAAATGGGGCTAAAATTTGCGAAAATATATATATACATATACTATATATATATACTATATATACCACCATATATATACTATATATACCACCGATCTTTATGATTTTTTCAGACAACAATATATGATATATACGTAAGCATTCTTTGAAATTTGAAGCTTTTAGCTCTTAAAATAGGGCAGTAATTACGAAAAGTTCCTTATCTGAACAATCGGTTGTGGGGGATATATACTTATTTCAGGCAACAATGCGTGCAATATACGAAAGTATATGGTGAAGTTTGAAGCTTCAATCTGTTAAATTGGGTAAGATATTACAAAAATCCTCTTTTTCTGAAAAATCGGTTGTATGGAGGATATATGCTATAGTGGTCCGATCCGGTCGGTTCCGACAAATGTCTAATAGGACACCCAAATACAACCGCTCACCAAATTTTATCAAGATATCTCAAAAATTGAGGGACTAGTTTGCATACAAACAGACAGACGGACAGACGGACATGGCTAAATCAACTCAACTCTTCAACCTGATTATTTCGGTATACTTAATGGTGGGTCTATCTATTTTCCTTTAAGGACTTACAATTTTCGGTTTCGTGACGAAATTAATATACCATTTCATTTTCATGAAAGGTATAAAAAGAAAAAACATAGGCATTTCGCTGATTTTTTCATGTAAAGTGCAAAACCTGCGATTTTTTGAAATGTTTGTATGGTGAACCCCCAGGGGGGTTCCAGGGGGCGTGCCACTGGCATCGGTGGGTCGGGCCTCCAAAGTTAGTGGGGGTCGGTCATACATTTGTACTCGATTGGAGCACTCTAAATGGGTCAAAGTGGGATTTTTCAAAATTTGCCCCTACCCAAAAGTTCGACCCAAAAAGGGGGGGGGGGGGGGGGGGGGGCATCAGAATTCGTTTTAGAGGTATGGTTCCTTCGGCAAAGTTTCTTATTTTGATCCCTAGAATTTGATTTTCACAGAGCAATGGGCGATTTTTTGGCCTCCCCACAAATATACCCGCCCTAGTATATACATAGTGATCAAGCGATTTTCGCGGAGTTTTGAAAAGAAAAAATTTTAATTACAGTAATAACTTTTTCGTATTGTGCGCAAGTAATTTTGCATTTTTTCTTTCTTTTCTAATACTTGGAAAACTTTTCCATTTGTGAGATTTTCGGCTCGCTCCATATTTGTCCGCTCCGGCCGAACGGACATAAACAAAACAAAGAGTGATTAATTAATTATTGTGCAGTGAGTTCTTTTAATTTTTTCGAAATTAAATCTTTGCTAAATACGCGAAAAAGTGTCCAAATTGGGAAATTTCCCTCATTTTTACCGTCCGTCTTTAAATTTCTATTGTTTTTATTCTCGTCGGTGGCACAAATATACGGCTAAATTTCCCAATGGACACCGTTGTTTTCCTTTAATTAATTACAACAACACAGCACTGCACTATAAATTCAATTTAAATAATTAATTATCACATAATTTGTATGAATACAAAATCACCAGCACCGCGTTTATTCCGATATTTATAATCGGACGATAATTATAATCGGACCCAGGGGAATGCCCTCATTGAATTTCCTCTCATTTTTACCGTCCAGCTTTAAACTTCTATTGTTTTTATTCTCGTCGGTGGCACAAATATACGGCCAAATTTCCCATTTGACACTAATTAATTACAACAACACAGCACTGCACTATAAACTCAACTTTAATAATTAATTATCACATAAATTGTATGAATGCAAAATCACCCGCACCATGTTTATTTCTATAATTATAATCTTTTTATATGTACGAATTAAGCGGGGACTTCCCTCGTTAATATTAAATGTATGTAGGATTGACACAGGAACGGACAACAAGAAGTGGACAGACCTATTAGTTACGAGATAATACAACTTTACTGACATAAGATACATACGAGATAATACAACTCTACTGACAATAGATACATATATACGAACACTTGACGAAAAATACTTCGCTTCCCAAGGCCGTCGGTTCTATGTACCGGAGCGACTCGGGATTTTTCCCGACCAAGGACTGCCATTTCAGTGTAACCCCATTCAATTTGTCGCGTCCCTCGCACAAATTGTCATCCTCCCAGCTGCTCCTTGCAGCGGGACTGCTCCATATTCTCTTGCTCCGGGAAGGTATCGAACCCAATCCGGGTCCTTCTCCTGACCCCGGTCCTGAGAAATGGTTTTGCTGCATCCGCCGGAAAAGAATCTTTTTAGGACGGTCATACTCTTGTCAGTGTGTCTCGTGTAAGGGATGGTTTCATCGGACAGGTTGTTCTGGGCTAGACCCCAAAACCCGTCGTCCACGTAACTTCTATAAATCTTTTGCGGCTCCTTGCTGTTCACGTCCTAGGACGTCCCGTAGTCTGCGCCTTAGCGCCCCCCCGCTACCTCCCAGCAGCCCCGCTGCTCAGCAAGCCACAACAAGTACCCGCTGTTGCTCGCGCCCCAAGGCGGCACCAACTCACACGGCTGCCCCCACTCATACCTACAATCTCCGTAGTAGAGTCGGGATCAATGCCGCGCTACAGCCCCTGCCCCCGTCTTCTTCCCCCCTCTTTTCCACCAGCAATTGTGTAGGTCAGGGAAACAGACTCTTAGTCCCTACCTCCCTTTGCACCGTTTGCCAGCACAGAATATATATGTTTGCGACATCCGCCTAATGCAGCTCCTGCCATGGACGGTGCCACTATTCTAGATGTTCTGGTCTCCACGACGGCAACACCCCGACGGGTTTCATTGCGCCATGCTTCCATCCCTCATACCCAAATACACCGGGTACCCCAGTGCCTACCCAAGGACGTCTACTCCCACGGCCACAACAGCAATCGCGTTCTGGCCTCCCACAACCCAGGCGTATTCACCCGCCACTTACTCCCAGAGTGACGACGTCTCTCGCTATTCACTTCAGAATTCTGCTGTTAAACTGCAATGGATTAACTGGGAAGATCACGGAGATAGTCGACTTCATGAAGCGGCACAACATCCGCATTGCTGCGATTCAAGAGACTAAACTCACAGCAAGATCTGCATTGCAGACCTGTTCTGGGTATAATGTCCACAGAAAAGATCGCGAGAGCGGAAATGGAGGCGGCCTCGCGTTTATCATACCACACTGTGCAATATCATATATTCGATCCCGACATCGACCGAAGGGACAGTGTCTTAGAACGTCAAGGATTATCTGTCCGGTCGGGCGATGCAAATCTAGAAATCATCAACATCGACATCCCTCCTGTCACCTGTTGCCCCAGTGGATACTGCCCTGATATCAGCGGCGTACTCACTGGAAACAATCGCATTATCTTCGGCGATTTCAATGCCCATCACGATATATGGCATTCAAACTTGAGGGTGGACAGTAGGGGTGAGATGTTGGCGGATCAAATAGAAGAAACTACGTTCTGCTCAATAAACGGAGACGCCCCCACACGTATGGTAGCAAGCTGTCACAGTTCGCCGGATATCTCAATCGTGAGCGCAGAACTCGTAAACTGCGTCAACGGGCAGCCCATGGTAACATTGGCATCCGACCACCTGCCTATACTTATTTCGCTAGAGCGTTCCGCCGACTTGATCGTCGCAGAAAACGCACTTTCATCAACTTTAAAAAAGGAACGTGGGCCAATACAAATCCTTTACAGACAAAGGCTTTGCTGCCCTACCTATCCCAACTGATGCCCGCCAAGGGGAGCGTGCTTTCCGCAAGGTCATTGAATCCGCCTCGGCTCGTTTCATTCCCGCCAGTAGAATTCCCGAAATTTGGCCAAACTTCCCGGCAGAGGCCGCAAATTTAGCGAGAGAACGTGACCTTATAAGACAGCTCGATCCCGGCCACCACCAAATAAGGGATATAAACCAGCTCATCAGATTGCTTGTAGATGAACACAAGCGGGCGAAATGGAAGGAGCACTTAAGCTGCTGTAACCTCTCTGCTGGTGTATGTAAACTTTGGTCCACTGTAAAGTCCCTGTCGAATCCGTCTAGGCACAATGACAAAATTTTCCATCGCCTTTGCCGACAAAGTGCTGTCGTGAGCGTTTTCTGACGACATTACATAATGCATTCTACGGTCGACAAAAATAGACGGAGGGCCAACAGACATGCACGTAAACATAAGATCAGCGCGTCACCAATTACCATCACCGCCAAAGAGGTTGGAGATGCCATCGGTAATGCTAAACCACCCAAAGCAGTGAGCCCAGACGGCATAGCCATGCCGCTGCTTAAAAGCCTAGGGAAAGAGGGTTTCAATTATTTAGCACATGTCTTCAACCTGTCTCTTTCCACTTTTCTCATACCCGAAAAATTGAAAATGGCCAAGGTGGTCCCGCTACTAAAGCCTGGGAAACCAGCTAACATAGGAGAGTCTTATCGCCCGATATCTCTCCTACCGCCAGTAGCCAAGACGCTTGAAGCCATTTTGCTCCCCTACTTCAAAGCAATTTGCATCTAGCCTGTCACCAGCATGGCTTTAGATAACTCCATAGCACCACCACCGCGCTAAATGCCATTAGCACCCAGATAAATTGTGGTATAAATCAGAAGCCCCACCACAGAACAGTACTCGTAGCGCTAGACCTATCAAAAGCTTTTGATACGGTCAACCATGGCACGTTACTGCAAGACTTGGAAGTGTCTACGCTTCCCCCATGTCTTAAAAGGTGGACCGAAAATTATATGGGTGGTCGGCAGGCATCGGTGCAATTCAGAAACGAAACATCAAAGCCAAGAAGAATTAAACAAGGGGTGCCACAGGGTGGTGTCCTATCCCCACTTTTGTTTAATTTTTACATATCAAAACTACCTTCGCCACCGGAAGGAGTTACTATCGTTTCTTACGCCGATGACTGCACAATAATGTTCGCAGGCCCGGGCCTACAGATCGATGAGCTTTGCAACAGAATAAACGGCTACCTCCCTGATCTCTCCAGTTTCTTCGCCCCGCGAAACCTGGCATTAGCACCGACTGAACCATCCGCGACCTTATTTACAACTTGGACGTCCCAAATGTCGACCATTTTGAACATCCACGTCGATGGCACTACGATACCGACTGTCCTACACCCCAAAATATTTGGTGTGACGTTTGATCAGGATCTATATTTTGGTGAGCACGCAGCCGCAATTGTTCCGAAAATCCAGAGCCGTAATAAAATCCTCAAATCCCTTGCTGGCATTACTTAGGGAAAAAACAAAGAAACGCTCATTACCACATACAAACAATTGGCCAGCCGTTTGCGTGCTACGCGTCCCCTATATGGTCGCCAAGCCTAAATACCACCCACTGGAAGAAGCTACAGGCCTGCCAAAATACTGCGTTCAGAACCGCCACGGGCTGTCTTCTTATGTCCCCAGAACACCATCCACATAATGAGGCGAGAATACTCCCCATCAGGGAGAGAAATGAGATGCTAACCAAACAGTTCCTGTTGAATATCCAGAAACCTGGGCATCCCAACAGACATCTGATTTATGAGCCAACACCGCCTAGGGATTTAAGGAGTCATCTCCGTAAGCATTTTGAGGAAATACGGCAGCTGAGAACTCAGCCGTATGAAGCAAAAAAACACAAGTAGGTCCTTGGTGAAATCCACAAACAGGCGTCGGACCTTTATGCCGGGAATTGCCCGGTGAATCCAGTACTCAGAGAACAGTACCCAAAACTTGCGGAAGAGGAACGCATACTTCGCAGACAGTAGCCTACGGATGTCCAACAGCTACACACCGGTCAATTCACGTATCCTACAATTGAATATTTAATCTAAATTTAAAAAAGCAGTGTTGTGGATTCAAAATACGTCCAGGTGTTTTAATCAACCCTACAATTTGGGGGCTCAAACCGAATTGAACTAAAGTACGTTTGTAAACAAGAAAAGAAATAATCGCTGCGCGATCGTGTAAATCGTGAGAACGTTCAAATTACTATAGTGAACTTTTGTAAAAAACGGCGAGTAAATGCGGGAAAAAAGAAGTGAAAGTTGCATCAGGAATTGAAAAGACATAAATATTCTAAAATGAATTAACAACCAAAAGTCATCATTTAGAGGTTTTTGCCGAAAAAAAAAAACACAAAAAGTCTTGTTAACGCGAAAATATTATATACGAAGCTCAAATTTTGTAAAGCCGAATTTCGAATTTGTAAAATACTAGTATCTCACATGTAAAAGAGATTACTAATTGTGAATATTGTACTTGAAGCCGCATCGAAGCAGGTGTGTAAGCCGTACAGCTACTTATCGCAAAATCTATGAAAATCAAAGTTTGTAAAAACCGCAGAGCAAACAGTCTTCGCTTCTGAATATTATAAAAGTTTCTAAAAAAGCTGTTAAAGCCGCACAGCTCTATATCGACAAAATACGTATAAATACAGCTACATATTCAGACAAAGAGCACAGATACTGAGATTAGGAAAATTTTAACGAAATAAAAGCATTAAAAGTTGCAGCAGTGGGAGAAGCAGAGCATAACACTGAGTTTTAAACAGAAAGTTGGTACAAGAGTCAAAGAATGTGTGAAAGCAGCACAGCTTTAAATCGAGAAAAGCTAGAGACACCGCATAAGTTGTAAAAGCCACTCATCTTTATACATACATACACAACCGAAGAGAAGAGCTTCAGAAAGTCGAAGTGGAAGTCACAAGAGTCAAAGTAGTGAAAGCAGTGAAAGCCGTTCAGCTATACACAATCAAGAACACACGAATTTTGAAGCAGGTGGAATTTTGAGAAAAAACAGCGGCACCACAGTTTAACACAGAATACAGGAAGACCATCAGAATAAGTAACAACAGGGATTTTAGAGGTACCAATATTTTGCATGTGTGTATATCAAAAATTATTAATGTATGTACGTATGTGAAATTAGAAGTATTGCCACGAAAAGTAGATGCATATATATGTATGCCCATTGTACATTTATGCAAGTTAACTTGGAACAAGTTAATATCACCCACGTCGTCCACAAGAGGATCGCCTACCATGAGGTAGCCGATCCCATTCAATAAATTATCCATTTTTATTACTTAGAATTGTTTAAGTAACTGATACCACCCACGTTGTCCGCTTAGCACAAGCTAGTCGTACCCATACCATAAATTAGTCTCATAAATTGTTTGCAGCTAAACAAATAGCTGACAAAAAATTCTTAAATTGTTTTGCCGAAATACTACTCAACTCATATTTCGGCCAACCCAAATAAAATTCCCAAAACACTTTGCGCAATATGATCGCTAACCCAAGTCCGATCGCACTTAATAAATTACGAATGCACGCCTAAGCGTTTTTGTCCAAAAACAATTAAGCAACAGTCGAAAAGTATGTCACTTGAGAATTTGGTCACTCAAGCATTTCAAAGCGGCACGCCGCCAATCCATATGTTGATATATCACATACATCCAAACCTGAACCGGCCATACGGTAACATGTCGAGCCAGAATTATGCGAATATAGGTCGCAATGAAATATGCAACAACAAAATTATTTACATAGGAAATACTTTCCAATATTTACAACCCTTTCTTTATGGGCATGTGCAGTTGCAGCGCAGGCACAATTCTAGTATAAATAAGAAAATTGCTGTAAATTAGGCTAGTCTTTTTTGATCTTCAATAAAGAAAATGCTCCCGAAGCGAGCCCGGTAAAAAATTAACCATCCGTTTTATTATTTGGCGCCCGAGACAAAAAGTCTCCCGGGAAATCGCGTGTAAAGTCCTGAAAATACAAAGTAAGGACTCGCGATAAAAATACGCGTGTGAAAGTCCTGAAAATACAATGTAAGGACCCGCGGAAAAAAAGTCTCCCGGGAAATCGCGTGTGAAAGTCCTGAAAAGTAAGGACTCGTGATAAAAGTACGCGTGTGAAAGTCCTGAAAATGTAAAGTAAGGACTCGCGGAAAAAATACGTCAGTGAAAAAAATCGCATGTGAAAGTCCTAAAAATAAAAAGTAAGGACTCGTGAAAAAAAAACAGAGCTGATAAACTAGAAAAGTGAAGGTCCGGTGGAAAAAAAGGACACGCGACATTCATTAATATTCGCGACTATAGCAGTGGGCCTCGTAGTAGCAAAAGCAAACCGGTGATATAACGTACCAGCCCGCGGCATAGGAAAACATTTGAAAAAAAAAAACATTCGTGGAGCAAAAAATAAAAAATAACAACAAAAAATTTCCTCAGTGAGCCAAGCGCGCATTGGAAGTGGAATAAAAAGCGTGAAACGAGAGGAAAAAATCCACACAGCCCCCAGAGCAAGAGAAGACAAGAAGCAGCGCTAGAAAAATTACAACAACCACCAACAGTGAGCAAAGAAATAAAAACAATTTTTTTTTAACCTAAGCTTAAAAATTAAAACACATATTTAGCCTGGAAAGAGAAAATTTTTGAGGAAAAATTAATAATAAATTATTCTGCCTATGATCCAATAAAAGGAAAAAAATATTTAACAAAAAAAAAGGGAAGGAAAATTTGTTTGGAAAAAATAGTGTGTAAGGAAAAATTAAATATCGCTGCTTAAAATTAAAAAAAGGAAATTTAACTTGAATAAATTAGCCACAGCAAAGACTACGATAACCCAGATACCCTAGTATCTGAAAGCAGACAAATGATAGAAGTTGCTAAGAAATTATATAGAAAATAAAAGTTGTAAAAATTATTGAAAACATAACTAGTATTGTTTTAAAAGTGCGGAAATTAGAATAGAAAATTCTTAAAAGGGCAAGCGGCATAATTTTCAACATGGCCAACCCCAACAATTTAGTTAGACGTTCGATCCTTTCCCAAAATCAAAACCCCACAGCCCCCCAGATCAATAATCAAAACGGGCAATTAAATATAACGGAGCTAAGGAATCTTATATCTGAAATTGCGGCTAACGTCTTGACACAACAAGGACCATAGTTAGTCCAAAATATTTTAAACCCAAATTCTTGCTTGGCTACAGCGGTAGACCAAGACATTGTAGAAATACAAAGAGGAAACCTAGGAGAATTAGACAAAATACCAGATGTGGTCAAATGTCTAAAAGATTTCTCAGGTCGCCCAGGAGAATTCAACTCCTGAAAGAAAAGTGTCGATCGTATTCTGAATTTATACGAACCACTAAAGGGTACACAAAAACACTTTGGCATCCTTAGTATAATAAGAAATAAGATAATAGGAAATGCCGAGGCGGCACTAGAATCCTATAATACCCCTCTGAATTGGGGAGCAATTACGAAGTGTCTCACTATGCACTACGCAGATAGACGAGACCTATTAACCTTGGAATATCAAATGATCACACTCATACAAGGTGATAAATCGATAGACGTATTCTACCAACAAGTGTATAAACACCTATCTCTCATTCTAAACAAATTGGGTTATGAAGGTATGAGTAGTGAAACGCAGCGAATGCTCACAGAGTCATATAGGAACAAAGCATTGGATACATTTATTCGAGGATTAAATGGAGACTTGCCAAGATTGCTAGGTATGAAGGAACCACTCGATTTACCTCAGGCCCTCCATTTATGTCAGAAATTAGACAACCAGGATTTTAGGACGAACCACGCCAATGGCATGAAGCAGTCATACCAAGGATACCAAAAAGCAACAAAAAATTACCCGTCACATCAAATAGTACAGCATTTTTACCCACAATTAGCTCATAACCCCCAAACAAGCCACCAGGCATGGCAAACCAATCAGGTAAATGAAAACGTAAGTGCGCCGCCAAGGCCACCCAAGCCTCAACCCAAACCAGAGCCTATGCATGTGGACCAAAGCATACATTCGCGTAGAATAAACTACATGAATAAACCCACGCAGAGTCGGTACCAAGGAAAGAGAACTGCAGAAAATTCCACAACTCAAAGGGAAAAGTCACAAAGAACTTTTCACATATCGGAACAAGAAGAGAGGAGGTATGGAGAGGATGAACAATCAGACGTTCATTTTTTAGCCCAATGAGCTCTTCGCTCCCTTACTTTGAGGCTACAGCGGAGAGAGGGAAAATACTAAGATTTTTAGTGGACACAGGCTCCAGTAAAAATTATTTACAACCACATTTAGCAAGGAAACGGATAAAAAACAAAGTCCCATTCCACGATAAATCAGTCGTAGAAACATAAAAATTGAAGAGCATACCCTATTGAAATTATTTAATATTGATAAGGAGCTCGAATTTTTCCTGATGCCATCCTTAAAAACATTTGATGGAATTTTAGGAAACGATACATTAAGAGATATGGATGCTGTGATCCATACCAAGGACAATATATTGATATTGAATAACGAAAAAAGGATCAAACTTAAACAGCTCCCCAGCCCATCAAAGGCGGTAAACGCCATACAAATAAAGGGCAAAAATTTATCGTCACAACAAAGAAGGGACACGAACGAAATAATTCATGCATTCCCAAGGTTATTCTCAGAACCGGATGAGAAATTAACATATACGACAAAAGTCATCGGAGAAATACGGACAGTAACAGATACACCTATTTATTCTAAATTTTACCCATTCCCAGCTTCTCTCAAACCAGAAGTAGAAAGCCAGGTCAAAAAATTGATAACGGATGGAATCATAAGACCATCAAGGTCACCCTACAATTCACCAATATGGATTGTTCCGAAAAAGGCGGAATCAGAGGGAAATAAACAATATAGAATGGTTATAGACTATCGGAAGCTGAATTCAGTCACAACAGCAGATAGATACCCAATACCTGAAATTTCTGAAGTAATTTCAAATTTAGGGGAAAACAAATTTTTTTCGGTATTTGATCTGAAAAGCGGGTAGGAAAATATGCTTATGTTTATATTGATGATATAATAATTTTCAGCAAAACAGAAAAAGAGCATATTGAACATATTAAAAAAATATTTAAAACGTTGCAAGAGGCAAACATGAAAGTTCAATTAGACAAGTGTCATTTTTTCAAAAAAGAGGTTGAATTTTTGGGATTCGTAATATCTGCGGATGGCGTAAAAACCAACCCTGCAAAGCTGGAAGCGACAGCGAATTTCCCACAACCAAAACCATAAAGGAACTTCGTAGTTTCCTCACTAACAGCTCTTTTAAGAGGGGAGGAAGGCAGGATATCAAAAAATATATTCTTAAAAATTAAAGTAAATTTAGAAAGGAAGCAATAAAAGCTTTTAATATCGTAAAAAATTCACTTATCTCCAGGGCTGTCATTCTTGCATACCCTGATTACAATAACAAGTTTGAACTGACTACGGATGCTTCCAACTATGGAATCGGAGCAGTCCTGTCACAAGAGTCAAAGCCTATAGCATTCATTTCAAGAACATTAAATAAGGCCGAAGAGCATTATGCGGCTAATGACATGGCTATATCATGGGCCTTGAACTCTCATAGAAATTACCTGTATGGATCAGCTAGAATACAAATATTCACTGATCACCAACCGCTCACATACGCATTGAACAATAAGAACAATAATGCAAAAATGGAAATGTGGAAAGCAGGATTAGAAGAGTATACGTAGGAATTGTGTTACAAACCTGGTAAGCAGAATGTTGTCTCTTATGCTCTATCAAGGATACCTGTCGAACAATCACAAGTTAACAGCCTATCGGTAGCATCCAGATCAGATGACAGTTCATCACACAATTTAATTTACAGCGTCGAAGAACCGATAAATGCCTTCAAAATTCCAATTTTTATAAATATTGACGATAAGCCATTTTACGAACTTAAAATCATGTTTCCTACATATCACCGCCATGTGATATCACAACCGGAATATTCGGAACTGACTTTGTTATCAATCTTGAAAAAATAATTAAACCCTTCAGTCATTAATTGTATCAAAAATGAACAATTCGTCATGGGGAAAATACAGACGCTTTACCCACTACATTTTAGCAAATATAAAATAAGGTTCACTCAAGGAATGGTGGAGGACATGCCTGATGACCATAGGCAATAGGAGATAATAATAAAAGAGCATAAGAAAGCTCATAGAAATTCTAAAGAAAATAAAACTCAAATTTTAGGAAAATATTGTTTTCCAGGTATGGAATCAAAAAAATTATAAAAAATTGCGTGACTTGCAAAGAAAATAAATATGATCGACATCCGGCAAAGCCGCAAATCCAATCAACACCTCCCTACATTCCCAGGTCAAATGGTACATATTGATATACTTCATATGGGAAAGCAGTTATGCTATGTTCAAACAGAAAAATAAATTGAGGCAATATCAATTCAAATTGAGTGGTGTTCATACAACTAAATTTAGCTTACACAATAGTAATTTGATGGCCAGTTGGCTCATCTCTACAGCAACAACATACCTGTGTTCAGAATGTCAAAATGTGCGTGTTGGAATTAGGTGAATGGAATGGAATGAAAACATAAAACTTTAAAATTTTTATGTGTTGTAAGATAATGTGTTCAATGTTTTGGTTTCATTTTGAGTTTGCCATCCTCTTTTGACAATTCCTACTCCAGTGAAATGAAAAAAATAATATCAGCTGATGAGATGAGCCAACCATATAGTTGAGCCATGCGCAGCTGACGTTTAAATCTACTCAATAAACACACTTTACAAGGTTGTATTTACAGTTTGAAACAATTTATTACGCAATTTTTTTTAAACTGGCAATTTGATATTACAATTTATTATATGATAAATTGCGTAATAAATTTCCCAAATGGTATAAATTGCCAATATGGCGTGTGTTTGTACCTAGTATTAATCTTAACCCCAGTAGATAAGTTTTCTAAATACGCAATTGCAAAGTTTATTAAATCTAGAGCCACCGAAGATATAAAACAACCATTAAGAGACATTATTTTTTCACTCGTACCAGAGACGATATAGTCATGGATAATTTAAATCAGAAGAAATACATTTTATAATGGAAAACGAGTTTGGCATAGAAATTTACCGAACGGCACCGAACACGAGTTGCTCAAATGGTCAGGTGGAACGATTTCACTCTACCCTACAGGAAATAATGCGATGTCTCCAATGCGAAAAAACGCATACAACTTTCAATTAATTATTAGAAAGATCAGCCAAAGAATACAATTATACAGTGCATTCCACTACAGGGAAAAATCCAATAGAAGTATACTTTGGTACACGGGTCACTACAAACCCGCTACTGTTAGAAAAATATAGATTAGAAACAGCAAATAAACTTAAGGAGAAGCAAGTCTCAGATCTTGCATACCATAATAAGGATAGAACACCACTAAGGCAGTATAGTATAGGAGAAAAAATGTATATTAAAATAAATAGAAGGTTAGGAAATAAGTTAACCAATAGATACAAGAAAGAAATAGTGGCACAAGATTACAACACCGCAATTGAAACACAATCAGGAAGTATAGTGCACAAAAATAATATTAAACAGAGTTAATTTTTTTTCCAATTAGAATCCGCCGTCAAAAAAATAAAGTGGAAAAGGACTATGGTTATGCAGCTTCTATCATTAATAGTTGCCCTGACAGCGGCACAACAAATTGACGTCCAAGACTTAACGAACAACTACCGATATATACCCGTTAAGATTGGAGAGCAGAAAACCATAAGCCAGTACAATAAAATTCTTCATTTTATAAATCTGACAGCTTACGACAAAACAATTCTTCTGATTGCAGACAACATAGAAGCGTTAACAGCAACAAATTTCGAGGATAAACAATTGCTGGACACAGTAAATATAAATTTCATGCTACTAAAAGCCAAAGTTAGTTATCTACATCCACACAGTAAAACTAAGCGAGGTTTAGTTAACGTTGTAGGTAAGGGACTCAAACACATTGTAGGTACAATGGGCAGTGATGACGAACAACAAATTATCAGCACAGAAAAATGCAACAACAAAATTATTTACATAGGAAATACTTTCTAATATTTCCAGCCCTTTCTTTATGGGCATGTGCAGTTGCAGCGCAGGCACAATACTAGTATAAATAAGAAAATTGCTGTAAATTGGGCTAGTCTTTTTTGATCTTCAATAAAGAAAATGCTCCCGAAGCGAGCCCGGTAAAAAATTAACCATCCGTTTTATTATTTGGCGCCCGAGACAAAAAGTCTCCCGGGAAATCGTGTGTAAAGTCCTGAAAATACAAAGTAAGGACTCGCGATAAAAATACGCGTGTGAAAGTCCTGAAAATACAATGTAAGGACCCGCGGAAAAAAAGTCTCCCGGGAAATCGCGTCTGAAAGTCCTGAAAAGTAAGGACTCGTGATAAAAGTACGCGTGTGAAAGTCCTGAAAATGTAAAGTAAGGACTCGCGGAAAAAATACGTCAGTGAAAAAAATCGCATGTGAAAGTCCTAAAAATAAAAAGTAAGGACTCGCGAAAAAAAACAAAGCTGATAAACTAGAAAAGTGAAGGTCCAGTGGAAAAAAAGGACCCGCGGCATTCATTAATATTCGCGACTATAGCAGTGGGCCCCGTAGTAGCAAAAGCAAACCGGTGGCATAACGTACCAGCCCGCGGCATAGGAAAACATTTGAAAAAAAAAAACATTCGTGGAGTAAAATAAAAAATAACAACAAAAAATTTCCTCAGTGGGCCAAGCGCGCATTGGAAGTGGAATAAAAAGCGTGAAACGAGAGGAAAAAAACCCTACAGCCCCCAGAGCAAGAGAAGACAAGAAGCAGCACCAGAAAAATTACACCAACCACCAACAGTGAGCAAAGAAATAAAAACAATTTTTTTTTAAACTAAGCTTAAAAATTAAGACACATATTTAGCCTGGAAAGAGAAAATTTTTGAGGAAAAATTAATAATAAATTATTCTGCCTATGATCCAATAAAAGGAAAAAAAATATTTAACAAAAAAAGGGAAGGAAAATTTGTTTGGAAAAAATAGTGTGCGAGGAAAAATTAAATATCGCTGCTTAAAATTAAAAAAAGGAAATTTAACTTGAATAAAGTAGCCACAGCAAAGACTACGATAACCCAGATACCCTAGTATCTGAAAGCAGACAAATGATAGAAGTTGCTAAGAAATTATATAGAAAATAAAAGTTGTAAAAATTATTGAAAACATAACTAGTATTTTTTTAAAAGTGCGGAAATTAGAATAGAAAATTCCTAAAAGGGCAAACGGCATAATTTTCAACATGGCCAACCCCAACAATTTAGTTAGACGTTCGATCCTTTTCCAAAATCAAAACCCCACAGCCCCCCAGATCAATAATCAAAACGGGCAATTAAATATAACGGATCTAAGGAATCTTATATCTGAAATTGCGGCTAACGTCTTGACACAACAAGGACCATAGGTAGTCCAAAATATTTTAAACCCAAATTCTGGCTTGGCTACAGCGGTAGACCAAGACATTGTAGAAATACAAAGAGGAAACCTAGGAGAATTAGACAAAATACCAGATGTGGTCAAATGTCTAAAAGATTTCTCAGTTCGCCCAGGAGAATTCAACTCCTGAAAGAAAAGTGTCGATCGTATTCTGAATTTATACGAACCACTAAAGGGTACACAAAAATACTATGGCATCCTTAGTATAATAAGAAATAAGATAATAGGAAATGCCGAGGCGGCATTAGAATCCTATAATACCCCTCTGAACTGGGGAGCAATTACGAAGTGTTTCACTAGGCACTACGCAGATAGACGAGACCTATTAACTTTGGAATATCAAATGATCACACTCATACAAGGTGATAAATCGATAGACGTATTCTACCAACAAGTGTATAAACACCTATCTCTCATTCTAAACAAATTGGGTTATGAAGGTATGAGTAGTGAAACGCAGCGAATGCTCACAGAGTCATATAGGAACAAAGCATTGGATACATTTATTCGAGGATTAAATGGAGACTTGCCAAGATTGCTAGGTATGAAGGAACCAGTCGCTTTACCTCAGGCCCTCCATTTATTTCAGAAATTAGACAACCAGGATTTTAGGATGAACCACGCCAATGGCATGAAGCAGTCATACCAAGGATACCAAAAAGCAACAAAAAATTACCCGTCACATCAAATAGTACAGCATTTTTACCCACAATTAGCTCATAACCCCCAAACAAGCCACCAGGCATGGCAAACCAATCAGGTAAATGATAACGTAAGTGCGCCGCCAAGGCCACCCAAGCCTCAACCCTAACCAGAGCCTATGCATGTGGACCAAAGCATACATTCGCGTAGAATAAACTACATGAATAAACCCACGCAGAGTCGGTACCAAGGAAAGAGAACTGCAGAAAATCCCACAACTCAAAGGGAAAAGTCACAAAGAACTTTTCACATATCGGAACAAGAAGAGAGGAGGTATGGAGAGGATGAACAATCAGACGTTCATTTTTTAGCCCAATGAGCTCTTCGCTCCCTTACTTTGAGGCTACAGCGGAGAGAGGGAAAATACTAAGATTTTTAGTGGACACAGGCTCCAGTAAAAATTATTTACAACCACATTTAGCAAGGAAACGGATAAAAAACAAAGTCCCATTCCACGATAAATCAGTCGTAGAAACATAAAAATTGAAGAGCATACCCTATTGAAATTATTTAATATTGATAAGGAGCTCGAATTTTTCCTGATGCCATCCTTAAAAACATTTGATGGAATTTTAGGAAACGATACATTAAGAGATATGGATGTTGTGATCCATACCAAGGACAATATATTGATATTGAATAACGAAAAAAGGATCAAACTTAAACAGCTCCTCAGCCCATCAAAGGCGATAAACGCCATACAAATAAAGGGCAAACATTTATCGTCACAACAAAGAAGGGACACGAACGAAATAATTCATGCATTCCCAAGGTTATTCTCAGAACCGGATGAGAAATTAACATATACGACAAAAGTCATCGGAGAAATACGGACAGTAACAGATACACCTATTTATTCTAAATTTTACCCATTCCCAGCTTCTCTCAAACCAGAAGTAGAAAGCCAGGTCAAAAAATTGATAACGGATGGAATCATAAGACCATCAAGGTCACCCTACAATTCACCAATATGGATTGTTCCGAAAAAGGCGGAATCAGAGGGAAATAAACAATATCGAATGGTTATAGACTATCGGAAGCTGAATTCAGTCACAACAGCAGATAGATACCCAATACCTGAAATTTCTGAAGTAATTTCAAATTTAGGGGAAAACAAATTTTTTTCGGTATTTGATCTGAAAAGCGGGTAGGAAAATATGCTTATGTTTATATTGATGATATAATAATTTTCAGCAAAACAGAAAAAGAGCATATTGAACATATTAAAAAAATATTTAAAACGTTGCAAGAGGCAAACATGAAAGTTCAATTAGACAAGTGTCATTTTTTCGAAAAAGAGGTTGAATTTTTGGGATTCGTAATATCTGCGGATGGCGTAAAAACCAACCCTGCAAATACAAGGTTGATTACAATAACAAGTTTGAACTGACTACGGATGCTTCCAACTATGGAATCGGAGCAGTCCTGTCACAAGAGTCAAAGCCTATAGCATTCATTTCAAGAACATTAAATAAGGCCGAAGAGCATTATGCGGCTAATGACATGGCTATAACATGGACCTTGAACTCTCATAGAAATTACCTGTATGGATCAGCTAGAATACAAATATTCACTGATCACCAACCGCTCACATACGCATTGAACAATAAGAACAATAATGCAAAAATGAAAAGGTGGAAAGCAGGATTAGAAGAGTATACGTACGAATTGTGTTACAAACCTGGTAAGCAGAATGTTGTCTCTTATGCTCTATCAAGGATACCTGTCGAACAATCACAAGTTAACAGCCTATCGGTAGCATCCAGATCAGATGACAGTTCATCACACAATTTAATTTACAGCGTCGAAGAACCGATAAATGCCTTCAAAATTCCAATTTTTATAAATATTGACGATAGGCCATTTTACGAACTTAAAATCATGTTTCCTACATATCACCGCCATGTGATATCACAACCGGAATATTCGGAACTGACTTTGTTATCAATCTTGAAAAAATAATTAAACCCTTCAGTCATTAATTGTATCAAAACTGAACAATTCGTCATGGGGAAAATACAGACGCTTTACCCACTACATTTTAGCAAATATAAAATAAGGTTCACTCAAGGAATGGTGGAGGACATGCCTGATGACCATAGGCAATAGGAGATAATAATAAAAGAGCATAAGAAAGCTCATAGAAATTCTAAAGAAAATAAAACTCAAATTTTAGGAAAATATTGTTTTCCAGGTATGGAATCAAAAAAATTATAAAAAATTGCGTGACTTGCAAAGAAAATAAATATGATCGACATCCGGCAAAGCCGCAAATCCAATCAACACCTCCCTACATTCCCAGGTCAAATCGTACATATTGATATACTTCAGATGGGAAAGCAGTTATGCTATGTTCAAACAGAAAAATAAATTGAGGCAATATCAATTCAAATTGAGTGGTGTTCATACAACTAAATTTAGCTTACACAATAGTAATTTGATGGCCAGTTGGCTCATCTCTACAGCAACAACATACCTGTGTTCAGAATGTCAAAATGTGCGTGTTGGAATTAGGTGAATGGAATGGAATGAAAACATAAAACTTTAAAATTTTTATGTGTTGTAAGATAATGTGTTCAATGTTTTGGTTTCATTTTGAGTTTGCCATCCTCTTTTGACAATTCCTACTCCAGTGAAATGAAAAAAATAATATCAGCTGATGAGATGAGCCAACCATATAGTTGAGCCATGCGCAGCTGACGTTTAAATCTACTCAATAAACACACTTTACAAGGTTGTATTTACAGTTTGAAACAATTTATTAGGCAATTTTTTTTAAATTGGCAATTTGTTATTACAATTTATTATATGATAAATTGCGTAATAAATTGCCCAAATGGTATAAATTGCCAATATGGCATGTGTTTGTACCTAGTATTAATCTTAACCCCAGTAGATAAGTTTTCTAAATACGCAATTGCAAAGTTTATTAAATCTAGAGCCACCGAAGATATAAAACAACCATTGAGAGACATTATTTTTTCACTCGTACCAGAGACGATATAGTCATGGATAATTTAAATCAGAAGAAATATATTTTATAATGGAAAACGAGTTTGGCATAGAAATTTACCGAACGGCACCGAACACGAGTTGCTCAAATGGTCAGGTGGAACGATTTCACTCTACCCTACAGGAAATAATGCGATGTCTCCAATGCGAAAAAACGCATACAACTTTCAATTAATTATTAGAAAGATCAGTCAAAGAATACAATTATACAGTGCATTCCACTACAGGGAAAAATCCAATAGAAGTATACTTTGGTACACGGGTCACTACAAACCCGCTACTGTTAGAAAAATATAGATTAGAAACAGCAAATAAACTTAAGGAGAAGCAAGTCTCAGATCTTGCATACCATAATAAGGATAGAACACCACTAAGGCAGTATAGTATAGGAGAAAAAATGTATATTAAAATAAATAGAAGGTTAGGAAATAAGTTAACCCCTAGATACAAAAAGAAATAGTGGCACAAGATTACAACACCGCAATTGAAACACAATCAGGAAGTATAGTGCACAAAAATAATATTAAATAGAGTTAATTTTTTTTCCAATTAGAATCCGCCGTCAAGAAAATAAAGTGGAAAAGGACTATTGTTATGCAGCTTCTATCATTAATAGTTGCCCTGACAGCGGCACAACAAATTGACGTCCAAGACTTAACGAACAACTACCGATATATACCCGTTAAGATTGGAGAGCAGAAAACCATAAGCCAGTACAATAAAATTCTTCATTTTATAAATCTGACAGCTTACGACAAAACAATCCTTCTGATTGCAGACAACATAGAAGCGTTAACAGCAACAAATTTCGAGGATAAACAATTGCTGGACACAGTAAATATAAATTTCATGCTACTAAAAGCCAAAGTAAGTTATCTACATCCACACAGTAAAAGTAAGCGAGGTTTATTTAACGTTGTAGGTAAGGGACTCAAACACATTGCAGGTACAATGGGCAGTGATGACGAACAACAAATTATTAGCACACTGACTATGCTGCAAGACGACAAATAAACACAACACGGACAAGGTTAATAAATTAGTATACACCAATACACTTTTAGCTGATCAGGTTAACAACATAACCACACACATAAACACACAACAAACGCTCATTCAAGACTACATATACTTATTTAGGAGAACCATTCAAAATAAGATCAAAGCTATAGAAGACGAGGTAGAATTCATTAAACACATATATCAGGTAAACAACGACATATTACGCCTACAAAGTCACATAAACGACATTGGACAAGTAATCTTTTCCAGTAAAATAGGTATAATTCCCACGGATATCCTAACGGAAATAGAGTTAAAACTCCTTCAGGATTTCGATAGCTATAGAGATATGAAATTAGCAGTAATTTGCCAAAATAATAATATCATTATAACTATATTGATACCACAATTTTCCTATAACACTCTTTCCAAAATAAAATTTGAACCTATCCCAAATAGTATTAATTTGTCAATAGTATTAGACGATTTCGAAATATTGTTAAACGAAAATAATAGTACATTTAATAAGATTGTTAAAAATAATATGGAAAAGAATTTGAAAATAATAGAAAATCAATGTATTCTGGATATTCTAAAATTTAAAGAAGCCGACTGTAAACTAAAACCTTTCATTGGAAAAAATATTGTAGAAATATTTCCAGGAATCCTAATACTAAAGAATTCAAACTTTAACATTAAACATGATTTCAATAAATTAAGGATTTAACAAGCAGGAACATTTCTAATCAAATTCGAGATTTGTAAAATAGAAATTGCAAACAATACTCATCAAAATAGCAAAATTGAATTGTACGGCACGTTTATACTACCAAATATAATAACAAAAATAAAGGAAACTTTAAATGAAACAAATGCATTTCAATTCTGCATAGCGAATTTATATTTGAAACAAATCAAACAGGAGGAATATATAGAATTACTCTCCAACCAAAATAAAAATGTACACATAATTAGCTTAAGTATAGACTTATTAATTATAGTCATTATTATTATATCAATTTCAATACTAATATGCATTTATAAACATAAGAGTAAATCTTATCTTGCGCCTGAACTGCAATTACACGCACAAAAAATTACAAATATATCAAGTGGTCCGTTTTTGCAACTGAAACCCCTGTAATTCATTAAAACTTTTAAAAATTCAAATGTCGATTAAGGACACCCGACTTAGGAGGAGAAGAGTTAACTTGGAACAAGTTAATACCACCCACGTCATCCACAAGAGGATCGTCTACCATGAGCTTGCCGATCCCATTCAATAAGTTATCCATTTTTATCACTTACAATTGGTTAAGTAACTGATACCACCCACGTTGTCCGCTTAGCACAAGCTAGTCGTACCCATACCATAAATTAGTCTCATAAATTGTTTGCAGCTAAACAAATAGCTGACAAAAAATTCTTAAATTGTTTTGCCGAAATACTACTACTCATATTTCGGCCAACCCAAATAAAATTCCCAAAACTGCGCAATATGATCGCTAACCTAAGTCCGATCGCACTTAATAAATTACGAATGCAAGCCTAAGCGTTTTTGTCCAAAAACGATTAAGCAACAGTCGAAAAGTATGTTACTTGAGAATTTGCCACTCAAGCATTTCAAAGCGGAACGCCGCCAATCCATATGTTGACATATCACATACCATGGTCCACTGGAGTACTTACCATTATACTCCACTGTAATGCAGCAATGGGTCAACTCATGTTTCTACACGAACTATGTATTCCGATCATTGCTCGTTTTTAACGATTGTAATCACTACACAATGTTTATTGGACTGTGGGTACTCCATGGGTTACTCTGATGTAATGCGGAGCTGGAGTATATGGTCCAGTCCTAGGACATCGAAATGTTAATTGGACCATATTGTTTGTATGAATTGTGGTTAATTTTGGAGCACTCGGTTGGTCCATAGCGAGTACTCCATACATGAATGCATGGAGTACTCGCGATTTTTGCAGGGATATCCAAACCTGAACCGGCCATACGGTAACATGTCGAGTCAGAATTAAGCGAATATAGGTCGCACTGAAAAATGCAACAACAAATTTATTTACATAGGAAATACTTTCCAATATTTCCAGCACATAGGGAAAATAGGGCATGTGCTGTTGCAGCGCAGGCACAATTCTAGTATAAATAAGAAAATTGCTGTAAATTAGGCTAGTCTTTTTGATCTTCAATAAAGAAAATGCTCCCGAAGCGAGCCCGGTAAAAAATAAAACATCCGTTTTATTATTTTGCATAATTTAAACAAGTATTGAAGTTAGTATTTTAAAGTTTATGCATTTTATCATTTATCATTCAGTTATATCGTGAGAGAAGAATGACGATATAAGTAGAAGAAAATAGGGGCTAGTTAAAACAATACAGCAAGGTGAACAGTTTTGTATTCATGTTTTAAATCGCATGTAGAAACATAGGATAATAAGTAAAAGTGAAGAAGAAATAATACATTTAGGATCATTAATTTAAGAATTTAGGGAATAAAATAGCAATAAAAATCTGAATTCAAAATCTAAATAAATTGCGTACACACAAGTAGGTACACATAGGTATATGTATATTACTCGATAAGTCTATTATATATGACAGTACGAAAGTGTAAAGAAACAAGTACGATGTGTTAAAATGTATCAACTTAAGAATATAATAATCAAAACAAACCAAAAATAATTGAATTGAATATTTGCACACAAGCAAAACTATTTTTATGTAACCCATTAAAATCGCAAAAGAATAGATTGTTGTAAATTAAAACAAGGAATGATTATTGCAAATGTAAATACATTCCATCATTTCGATACTATTTGAATCAAAATTTTAAAGCTAAAGGCTAAACCGTAATTCAAGAAATATAAGTATTTTTAACAATAAAAGACCATGGACGCACAGAAAATTTTAGCAATGACTGTTGATGCTCTGAAGGAGAAGTTGAGAACTGTTAGCTTAAGTGTTCAAGGGCGTAAGAGTGAACTAAGAGACAGACTTCTTCGACATTATGAATTATTAAATAGCGATGAAGAAGATAGTGAAAGAGAGTCAACCTATGAAGAAGCCGTCAATCCTACTCCACAAACCGTAATAATGAGACCTAATTTTACTTTAAAGGATATTCAGGATAGTCTGCCATCATTTACAGGAACCGATACATTAGAATTTTATGACTGGGTACAAGAGTTTGAGGATAACGCTCTAACATTAGTTTGGAACGAACTTCAGAAGTACGTGTACGCAAAACAACTACTCAAAAGAGCTGCAAAATTATTGTTACGTAGTCAGGCTGGTATAAATGATTGGAATTCCTTAAAATCTTCGGTAATTGACGAATTTTTTAGAAAGATTTCCGCACTTGATATTCACGGAATGTTGCAAAATCGTCGTAAAAAAGCTTCTGAGTCTCTCAAAGTGTACTTATGTACTCTTATGGAAATAGCGAAGCCAGTTAAATTAGATGAAGTTAGTATAATTGGATATTTTGTAGACGGTATACCAGATTCCAGGACTAACAAAATAATATTATGTGCTGATATTTATTGAGCTTTACGGCCGATTTCAAATTAAAAAGCAAAACGCTAAGTTTTCCTTTTTCTCCTATGCATTTCGGTCCTATTTTGCACCTTCTTCAGGGAGCCTAGTTTATTTGACAAAACATAAAACAATTACAAAATATTCGACATTTTCACATTAAAATTTCACTTACATACATATAACATTAAATTATAACATCTAAACAAACAACATTGAAAACAATTCACAATTTATTCATAAGCACTTCCGACTATTTCCGTGCGCATACATGTTTACTCTCTGAAATCGCTGTTGAATAAGCGCAATTTATGTTGTCCACATATTCTTTAAAATTGACAGCATCTTTTATTCGTTGTTGTATCCTCAGTCCTTCCAGTGTCAGTCGGGTTTTTGTTCTTCTTTCTACGTCTAGTATTCGTACATTTGTAAAGTCCGCTGAATGTTTGTTGTTTGTAAGGTGGTCAGCTAAAGCTGTATTCGTCCTGTTATTTCTCGCGTCTGCTTTGTGCTCATCGACTCGAATTCCCAATGCACGTTTTGTTGTGCCAATGTATATTTTGTTGCAGTTTTCACCAATTTTACCATTGCATTTTATTTCGTATATGGCATTGTGTTGTTGTTCTTTGTCTATTTTGTCTTTTATTGGTGTAAATATTTTATTTAGGGTACAGTGCGGTTTGCATGCAAAGCTTGTATTGTTGTTGTTGTTCATAATTTTGTTGTCCGTTAAGCCAGGTATATATGTGACTCCCGTGTACACTTTATTTTCCCGTTCTTTGGAAAAAAACCACCGAAATGCATAGGAGAAAAAGGAAAACTTAGCGTTTTGCCTTATAATTTGAAATCGGACGTAAGCCTCAATAAATATCAGCACATAAATTTAAAATATTGGCCCAACAACAAAAAAATCAAAATAATATTATATCAAGCGCAAACCATTAGAGAATTGAAAGAAAATTTAACGGTCTATGAAAGGGTCCATGGTTCGCGGTTTTTATCACATAGACCGAGCTATGGTCAACAAACATCAAAAGCGTCAAACTTACAAGGTAGTGCAGAAATCTATAAAAAATGCTATAAGTGCTCCTCTACGTCGCACTTGGTGAAAGATTGTAATAGCGAGGTTAAACAATATACACGTTTCAAATGCGGTCAAGCAGGTCATCGTAGTCTTAAGTTTAAGGGAAATTCAGCTAAGCAGATAAAAACAGAAAAGGGTATAATTAATGGCATGTGTAACGCGCCTCAAGATCGCAGCAGTGGCTTAATATTTAAAAAGATATACATGGGGAATATTGTTATCGACGCTATGCTTGACACGGGTTCTGATTTGAGTTTAATTAATTACCAAACTTTTCAAAAGCTGAACTATCCTCAATTAAGCAGAGAAAAACAACGATTAGTTGGTATCAAAGAAAGTGAGCTGAGTACAATAGACAGTATAACTAAGGAAATTAACGTAGATGGTCTTGCCATAGAAGTTACTTTCCATGTTACTAAATCTAATGACTTGCGTTACGAAGCTGTACTTGGAAACGATATATTGAAAGAGGTAGATATTTCGTTTTCATTGGGAAATGCCAAGTTTTAATCAAAACAACAAAAAGACAGTAAAGTAGATGCATGTGGTCATATAGGAATGGCAAAAAATTTTCTTCTAAGTGAATTTACAGCGCTTTGTTTAGAAAATGATTTCGGCAATACCAAAAAAGATCTGCCTCTGGATTTATTACATTTGCCAACAGAAAAACGAGGGATAGTAACTACCATGTTAGAACAGTACAATCCAGTACCAAATTCGAAATCTCCCGTGAAATGAAAATTATTTTATCCGATGATTTACCTATCTATCAAAGACCACGTAGAGTTTCATACTCAGATCAACCCATAATTGATGAGCAGGTTAACAAATGGCTAAAAGATGGAATAATTCAGCAAAGCAATTCCGGATACGCATAACCAGTTTTCTTGGTTTCAAAAAAGGATAGAAGTAAACGATTTTGGTGTGATTACAGGAAGTTGAACGAAAAAATTCTTCGAGACAACTTCCCAATGCCACTCATTGATGATGTGTTGGAAAGGTTGTAAAGGACTAGGATTTTTACAACGCTGGATTTGGCCAACGGATTCTTTCATGTTCCAGTTGAGCCAAACTCAAACCCTTTTGTCACACATAGTGGCCAATTTGAATTCAACTTCGTACTATTTGGATTTGCAATTCACTCGCCCTTTTCTGTAGGTATATTTCTGCTATCTTTCGTGGTTTAGTTCAGGAGGGAACCATCATAATTTATATGGAAGACATAGTTATTCCGGGTAGAGATTTAGACGATGGTTGGGGAAAGCTTCAAGTATTTTTACGAAGAGCGGAAAGGTATGGGTTAAAGATTAAGTATCAAAAGTGTCAATTTTTTATGAAGAAAATTAAATTTATCGGTTATGTTGTCGAGGAGGGAGGTACTAAACCGTCAGATGATAAGGTAAAAGCTGTGAAAATGTTCCCATTACCACACAACGGGAAAGCGCTTCAGAGATACTTAGGTCTGACGCCCTATTCTTAACGTTTCGTAGAGGGATATGCGGTAATAACTAAGCCATTGAGCGGTTTACTGAGGAAGGACACTGAATTTAAGTGCAATGAAGAACAACATTTAGCATTTCAGCAACTCAAGTCAGTGCTTGTAAGCGCTCCAGTTTTAAAATTCTACAATCCCTCCGCTGATACAGAGATACATACGGATGTCTGTATGTATGGCTATGGCGGCGTACTTCTTCAAAAAGATAGAGACGTCCAACAGCTCCACCCCATACAATACATGAGCCCAAAGAATTAGACCGGAAGAACAATGGTATCGCTCATATGAGATAGAAGTTCTTGCGATCATAGAGTCGCTAAAAAAGTGGCGGATATATGTAATTGACAAAAAGATAAAGATTGTAAGCGACTGTAATGCTTTCACCTTAACGATGAAAAAGAACGAAGTACCACTTAGAGTCGCTCGTTGGGCTATGTACCTGCAAGACTTCGATTGCGTAATCGAGCACAGGCCAGCAACGAAGATGAAGCATGTTGATGCGTTTAGTCGAATGACATGCATGTTACTAGAAGACTCTATAAGCTTTCGGTTAAAGAAGGCGCAGCAAGGAGACGAGTGGGTGAAGGCGTTTTCCCTAGTCCTCGAAAACCAGGCTTATCACGATTTTTATATGATAAATGGCGTTTTATAAAATGAACCAGTAAATGAGATGGTCGTCGTTCCGCAAGCAATGGAAGAAGAAATTATTCGCGCGGCCCATCGGCAGGGGCGTTGAGCAGCGAAAAATACCTAGGATTATATAGAAAAATAATTTTTTATACCACAAATTATTCCTAAAGTAAACAAAATAATTAAAAGTTGCATTGAGTGCATAATTGCAGAGGCAAAGCTAGGCAAGAAGGAAAGGTTGCTTGCTCCTATTGATAAAGAAAATAGGCCACTTCCCACATATCATTTGGATCACGTCGGTCCAATGGAACTGACACACAAGATATACAATCACTTGCTTGTCGTGGTAGACGCGTTCAGAAAATTTGTTTGGCTGTATCCTAACAGAACTACTGACTAAGCTTCTGTCATAGATCGATTAGAAAACAAGTAAGGAAGATTAAGTTCGGGTGTAACCGAACATTACATACTCAGTTGAGAGCTATGGTGACAAAATGAGGGAAAATAACCATGTAGGAAAATGAACCGAGGGAAACCCTGGAATGTGTTTGTATGACAAGTGTATCAAATGAAAGGCATTAAAGAGTATTTTATGAGGGAGTGAGCCATAGTTCTATAGGTGGACGCCATTTAGGGATATCGCCATAAAGGTGGATCAGGGTTGACTCTAGAATTTGTTTGTACAATATGGGTATCAAATGAAAGGTGTTAATGAGTATTTTAAAAGGGAGTAATCCTTAGTTCCATAGGTGGACGCCGTTTCGAGATATCTCCATAAAGGTGGACCAGGGGTGACCCTAGAATTTGTTTGTACAATATGGGTATCAAATGAAAGGTGTTAATGAGTGTTTTAAAAGGGAGTGGGCCTTAGTTCTATTGGTGGACGCCTTTTCGATATATCGCCATAAAGGTGGACCAGGGGTGACTCTAGAATATGTTTTTACGATATCTTAGTTCTATAGGTGGACGCCTTTTCGAGATATCGCTATAAAGGTGGACCAGGGGTGACTCTAGAATGTGTTTTTACGATATTAGTATCAAATTAAAGGTATTAAGGAGAGTTTTAAAAGGGAGTGATGGTAGTTGTATATGTGAAGGCGTTTTCCAGATATCGACCAAAATGTGGACCAGGGTGACCCAGAACATCATTTGTTGGATACCACTAATTTATTTATATATGCAATAACTGCAACGATTTCAACGGTTTTTTATTTCGCCCTGCAGAACTTTTTCATTTTCTTCTACTTAATATGGTAGGTGTCACACCCATTTTACAAAGTTTTTTCCAAAGTTATATTTCGCGTCAATAAACCAATCCAATTACCATGTTTCATCCCTTTTTTCGTATTTGGTATAGAATTATGGCATTTTTTTCATTTTTCGTAATTTTCGATATCGAAAAAGTCGGCGTGGTCATAGTTGGATTTCGTTCATTTTTTATACCAAGATAGAGTGCGTTCAAATAAGTACGTGAAGATATGTCAATTTTTGCTGTAGTTAAAGTGTTAACGGCCATGGGGAAGGACAGACGGACGACCGTGTATAAAAACTGGGCGTGGCTTCAACCGATTTCCCCCATTTTCACAGAAAACAGTTAACGTCATAAAGTCTATGCCCCTACCAAATTTCAAAAGGATTGGTAAATTTTTGTTCGACTTATGGCATTAAAAGTATCCTAGACAAATTAAATGAAAAATGGCGGAGCCACGCCCATTTCGAAATTTTCTTTTATTTTTGTATTTTGTTGCACCATATCATTACTGGAGTTGAATGTTGACATAATTTACCTATATACTGTAAAGATATTAAATTTTTTTTAAATGTTACTTTAAAAAGTTTTTTTTTTAAAAGTGGGCGTGGTCCTTCTCCGATTTTGGTAATTTTTATTAAGAGTACATATAGTAATAGGAGTAACTTTCCTGCAAAATTTCATCATGATATCTTCAACGACTGCCAAATTACAGCTTGCAAAACTTTTAAATTACCTTCTTTTAAAAGTGGGCGGTGCCACGCCCATTGTCCAAAATCTTACTAATTTTCAATTCTGCGTCATAGGTTCAACTCACCTACCAAATTTCATCGCTTTATTTGTCTTTGGTAATGAATTATTGCACTTTTTGATTTTTTCGAAATTTTCGATATCGAAAAAGTGTCCGTGGTTATAGTCCGATATAGTTCATTTTAAATAGCGATCTGAGTTGAGTGCTCAGGAACCTACATACCAAATTTCATCAAGATACCTCAAAATTTACTCAAGTTATCGTGTTAACGGACGGACGGACGGACGGACATGGCTCAATCAAATTTTTTTTCGATCCTGATGATTTTGATATATGGAATTCTATACCTATCTCGATTCCTTTATACCTGTACAACCAACCGTTATGCAATCAAACTTAATATACTCTGTGAGCTCTGCTCAACTGAGTATAAAAACAGGCTTCAGTGTTTGGTAACCCTAGAAGAATAATAACAGATAGAGGTACTGCTTTTACAGCAAAAAGAAAATATTCAACATCTTCTAGTTGCTACAGGAGTCCCTCGCGGTAATGGAAAAGTAGAACGCATGCATCGCATTATTATTCCACTTCTTACGAAATTATGTCACCATAGCCCAGAAAAGTGGTACAAGTATGTCGAAACAATCCAACGTTTTATCAATAATAGTCCAACAAGAAGTACCAGATATACACCCTTTAAAATACTAACGGGGTTAGACATGCGTGTATCCGAAAACATAGAACTGCGCAAGTTACTGGAAGATTCGTTAGTTGAAGAATTACATAGCGAACGTGAAGATGTCAGGCAACATGCAGTAGACAATATTTCAAATATTCAAGAAGAGAATAGACGTTCACTTAATTCAAAGCGAAAACAAGAGACCGAATACAATGTAGATGAGTTGGTTGCGATAAATAGAAAGCAATATGGTCCAGGCTTAAACCCTAAGGCCAAATTCTTAGGGCCATATGCTGTAAAGCAACGGCTACCCCACGGCAGGTATAAAGTCGAAAAAGTAGGTGACCATGAGGGTCCCAAGAAAACTACAACAATAGCCGAGCACATGAAAGCCTGGAACCTATCGTTCGGGTCGAACGACATATCAGGATTGACACAGGAACGGACAACAAGAAGTGGACAGACCTATTAGTTTCGAAATAATACAACTCTACTGACATAAGATACATACGAGATAATACAACTCTACTGACATAAGATACATACGAGATAATACAACTCTCCTGACACTAGATACATACGAACACTTGATGAAAAATACGTGACGTTGATTTCAAAATAACGAGAACAGGCAGTTGCCTATAGACGTTCAACAGGTACACACCGGTCAATTCACTACAATTTAATATTTAATCTAAATTTAATAAAGCAGTGTTGTGGATTCAAAATACGTCCAGGTGTCTTATTCGACCCTACATGGATGAAAACATTTATTTGAAGCAATTTATAATTTATTTAATAATTTGGGAAAAATTTAAACAACGTGACATCAGGACGGACAAGGCGACAGCTGTTTCGATTATACCTTGTAAATCTCTTCAAAGCCTTTTGCCCGGGCGTGGGATTTGAACGCGTACTCCAACGATGGTTGAAGTGTTACAAACGCATTCAGCCATGTCATGCCTTAGTTGTTGTAAACTTTATTCCAATTGCCTTCCTTGCATATTTTATGCTTTTGCACAGTACATACTTTGTATGTAATCATGTGTTAAAGATATGCTTTTTGTTGACGGTTTTAATGAAGCTGGAATTTTTGCTTTTGTTCTATTTATACAACTACATAGATTTAACCAGTGTTGTCTATTTGTATGAATTAAGCGGGGACTGCCCGCTAGCGTCAACAAGTTTACGATACCGGTAGACTACTTAGAGTTTACGCCAATTTTAGTAATTATACCTTTCATGAAAATGAAATGGTATATCCAAATCCCAAAATTGTAAGTCCTTAAAGGAAAATAGATAGACCCACCATTAAGTATACCGAAATAACCAGGATGAAGAGCTGAGTTGATTTAGCCATGTCCGTCTGTCCGTCTGTCTGTTTGTATGCAAATTAGTCCCTCAATTTTTGCGATATCTTTATAAAATTTGGTGAACGGATGTATTTAGGTGTCCGATTAGACATTTGTCGGAACCGGCAGGATCGGACCACTATAGTATATATCCTCCATACAACCAATTTTTCTGAAAAAGAGGATTTTTGTCATATCTTCCTCAATTTATCAGATTGAAGCTTCAAACTTCACCATATGCTTTCGTATATTGCACGTATTGTTGTCTGAAAAAATGGATGATATCGGACGTATATATAGCATATATCCCCCACAACCGATTGTTCAGATAAAAAACTTTTCGTAATTACTGCCCATTTTAAGAGTTAGAGGCTTCAAATTTCAACGAATGCTTACGTATATAGCATATATTGTTGTCTGAAAAATTCATAGAGATCGGTGGTATATATAGTATGTATATGGTGGTATATATATATTTTCGCAATTTTAGCCCCATTTTAACAGCTAGAAGCTTCACATTTCACCAAATGCTTACGTATATAGCATATATTGTTGTATGAAAAAATCATAGAGGTCGGTGGTATATCTTCTATCTATATATATAAAAATGAAATATCTTTCGTTCGACCGCGATGGCTGCCCTGCGAAGATTTCAAGGGTTTTTTATTTCGCCCTGCAGAACTTTTTCATTTTCTTCTACTTAATATGGTAGGTGTCACAACCATTTTACAAAGTTTTTCCAAAGTTATATTTCGCGTCAATAAACCAATCCAATTACCATGTTTCATCCCTTTTTTCGTATTTGGTATAGAATTATGGCATTTTTTTCATTTTTCGTAATTTTCGATATCGAAAAAGTGGGCGTGGTCATAGTTGGATTTCGTTCATTTTTTATACCAAGATAAAGTGCGTTCAAATAAGTACGTGAATTAAGTTCAGTAAAGATATGTCGATTTCTGCTGTAGTTATCGTGTTAACGGCCATGCGGAAGGACAGACGGACGACCGTGTATAAAAACTATGCGTGGTTTCAACCGACTTCCCCCATTTTCACAAAAAACAGTTAACGTCATAAAATCTATGCCCCTACCAAATTTCAAAAGGATTGGTAAATTTTTGTTCGACTTATGGCATTAAAAGTATCCTAGACAAATTAAATGAAAAAGGGCGGAGCCACGCCCATTTCGAAATTTTCTTTTATTTTCGTATTTTGTTGCACCATATCATTACTGGAGTTGAATGTTGACATAATTTACCTATATACTGTAAAGATATTAAATTTTTTTTTAAATGTTACTTTAAAAAAATTTTTTTTTAAAGTGGGCGTGGTCCTTCTCCGATTTTGGTAATTTTTATTAAGCGTACATATAGTAATAGGAGTAACGTTCCAGCCAAATTTCATAATGATATCTTCAACGACTGCCAAATTACAGCTTGCAAAACTTTTAAATTACCTTCTTTTAAAAGTGGGCGGTGCCACGCCCATTGTCCAAAATGTTACTAATTTTCAATTCTGCGTCATAAGTTCAACTCACCTACCAAATTTCATCGCTTTATCTGTTTTTGGTAATGAATTATTGCACTTTTTCGGTTTTTCGAAATTTTCGATATCGAAAAAGTGGCCGTGGTTATAGTCCGATATCGTTCATTTTAAATAGCGATCTGAGATGAGTGCTCAGGAACCTACATACCAAATTTCATCAAGATACCTCAAAATTTACTCAAGTTATCGTTTTAACGGACGGACGGACATAGCTCAATCAAATTTTTTTTCGATCCTGATGGTTTTGATATATGGAATTCTATACCTATCTCGATTCCTTTATACCTGTACAACCAACCGTTATGTAATCAAACTTAATATACTCTGTGAGCTCTGCTCAACTCAGTATAAAAACAGGCTTCAGTGTTTGGTAACCCTAGAAGAATAATAACAGATAGAGGTACTGCTTTTACAGCAAAAAGAAAATATTCAACATCTTCTAGTTGCTACAGGAGTCTCTCGCGGTAATGGAAAAGTAGAACGCATACATCGCATTATTATTCCACTTCTTACGAAATTATGTCATCATAGCCCAGAAAAGTGGTACAAGTATGCCGAAACAATCCAACGTTTTATCAATAATAGTCCAACAAGAAGTACCAGATATACACACTTTAAAATACTAACGGGGTTAGACAAATACAATTACAAACAAAAACATTACAATATTTCAAATATTCATGAAGAGAATAGACGTTCACTTAATTCAAAGCGAAAACAAGAGACAGAATACAATGTAGATGAGTTGGTTGCGATAAAGAGAAAGCAATATGGTCCAGGCTTAAACCCTAAGGCCAAATTCTTAGGGCCATATGCTGTAAAACAACGGCTACCCCACGGCAGGTATAAAGTCGAAAAAGTAGGTGACCATGAGGGTCCCAAGAAAACTACAACAATAGCCGAGCACATGAAAGCCTGGAACCTATCGTTCGGGTCGAACGACATATCAGGACGACCGAATGTAGGATTGACACAGGAACGGACAACAAGAAGTGGACAGACCTATTAGTTTCGAGATAATACAACTCTACTGACATAAGATACATACGAGATAATACAACTCTACTGACATACAATACATACGAGATAATACAACTCTCCTGACACTAGATACATACGAACACTTGATGGAAAATACATGACGTTGATTTCAAAATAACGAGAACAGGCAGTTGCCTACAGACGTTCAACAGGTACACACCGGTCAATTCACTACAATTTAATATTTAATCTAAATTTAATAAAGCAGTGTTGTGGATTCAAAATACGTCCAGGTGTCTTATTCGACCCTACATGGATGAAAACATTTATTTGAAGCAATTTATAATTTATTTAATAATTTGGGAAAAATTTAAACAACGTGACATCAGGACGGACAAGGCGACGGCTGTTTCGATTATACCTTGTAAATTCTTCAAAGCCTTTTGTCCCGGGCGTGGGATTTGCACCCGTACTCCAACGATGGTTGAAGTGTTACAAACGCATTCAGCCACGTCATGCCTTAGTTTTTGTTAACTTTATTCCAATTGCCTTCCTTGCATATTTTATGCTTTTGCACAGTACATACTTTGTATGTAATCATGTGTTACAGATATGCTTTTTGTTGACGGTTTCAATGAAGCTGGTATTTTTGCTTTTGTTCTATTTATAGAACTACATAGATTTAACCAGTGTTGTCTATTTGTATGAATTAAGCGGGGACTGCCCGCTAGCGTCAAAAAGTTTATGATAGATAGACCCACCATAAGGTATAACGAAATAACCAGGATGAAGAGCTGAGTTGATTTAGTCATGTCCGTCTGTCCGTCTGTCTGTTTGCTTGCAAATTAGTCCCTCAATTTTTGAGATATCTTTATAAAATTTGGTGAACGGATGTATTTAGGTGTCCGATTAGACATTTGTCGGAACCGGCAGGATCGGACCACTATAGTATATATCCTCCATACAACCAATTTTTCTGAAAAAGAGGATTTTTGTCATATCTTCCTCAATTTATCAGATTGAAGCTTCAAACTTCACCATATGCTTTCGTATATTGCACGTATTGTTGTCTGAAAAAATGGATGATATCGGACGTATATATAGCATATATCCCCCACAACCGATTGTTCAGATAAAAAACTTTTCGTAATTACTGCCCATTTTAAGAGTTAGAGGCTTCAAATTTCAACGAATGCTTACGTATATAGCATATATTGTTGTCTGAAAAATTCATAGAGATCGGTGGTATATATAGTATGTATATGGTGGTATATATATATTTTCGCAATTTTAGCCCCATTTTAACAGCTAGAAGCTTCACATTTCACCAAATGCTTACGTATATAGCATATATTGTTGTATGAAAAAATCATAGAGGTCGGTGGTATATCTTCTATCTATATATATAACAAGTAAGGAAGGTTAAGTTCGGGTGTAACCGAACATTACATACTCAGTTGAGAGCTATGGTGACAACATAAAGGAAAATAACCATGTAGGAAAATGAACCGAGGGAAACCCTGGAATGTGTTTGTATGACATGTGTATCAAATGAAAGGCATTAAAGAGTATTTTATGAGGGAGTGGGCCATAGTTCTATAGGTGGACGCCATTTAGGGATATAGCCATAAAGGTGGATCAGGGCTGACCCTAGAATGCGTTTGTACGATATGGGTATCAAATGAAAGGTATTAATGAGTATTTTAAAAGGGCGTGGACCTAAGTTCTATAGATGGACGCCTTTTCGAGATATCGCCCTAAAGATGGACCAGGGGTGACTCTAGAATGCGTTTGCACAATATGGGCATCAAACGAAAGGTGTTAATAAGTATTTTAAAAGGGAGTGGGCCTTAGTTCTATAGGTGGACGCCGTTTCGAGATATCGTCATAAAGGTGGACCAGGGGTGACTCTAGAATGCGTTTGTACGATATGGGTATCAAATGAAAGGTGTTAATGAGTATTTTAAAAGGGAGTAATCCTTGGTTCCATAGGTGGACGCCGTTTCGAGATATCGCCATAAAGGTGGACCAGGGGTGACCCTAGAATTTGTTTGTACAATATGGGCATCAAACGAATGGTGTTAATGAGTATTTTAAAAGGGAGTGGGCCTTAGTTCTATAGGTGGTCGCCTTTTCGAAATATCGCCATAAATGTGGACCAGGGGTGACTCTAGAATGCGTTTGTACGATATGGATATCAAATTAAAGGTATTAATGAGTATTTTAAAAGGGAGTAATCCTTAGTTCCATAGGTGGACGCCGTTTCGAGATATCGCCATAAAGGTGGACCAGGGGTGACCCTAGAATTTGTTTGTACGATATGGGTATCAAAAGAAAGGTGTTAATGAGTATTTTAAAAGGGAGTAATCCTTAGTTCCATAGGTGGACGCCTTTTCGAGATATCGCCATAAAGATGGACCAGGGGTGACTCTAAAATATGTTTATACGATATGAGTATCAAATGAAAGGTGTTAATTATTATTTTAAAAGGGAGTGGGCCTTAGTTCTATAGGTGGACGCCGTTTCGAGATATCGTCATAAAGGTGGACCAGGGGTGACTCTAGAATGCGTTTGTACGATATGGGTATCAAATGAAAGGTGTTAATGAGTATTTTAAAAGGGAGTAATCCTTAGTTCCATAGGTAGACTCCTTTCCGAGATATCGCCGTAAAGATGGACCAGGGGTGACTCTAGAATGCGTTTGCACAATATGGGCATCAAACGAAAGGTGTTAATGAGTATTTTAAAAGGGAGTGGGCCTTAGTTCTATAGGTGGACGCCGTTTCGAGATATCGTCATAAAGGTGGACCAGGGGTGACTCTAGAATGCGTTTGTACGATATGGGTATCAAATGAAAGGTGTTAATGAGTATTTTAAAAGGGAGTAATCCTTAGTTCCATAGGTGGACGCCGTTTCGAGATATCGCCATAAAGGTGGACCAGGTGTGACCCTAGAATTTGTTTGTACAATATGGGTATCAAAAGAAAGGTGTTAATGAGTATTTTAAAAGGGTGTGGGGCTTAGTTCTATAGGTGGACACCTTTTCGGAATATCGCCACAAAGGTGGACCAGGGGTGACTCTAGAATGTGTTTGTACGATATGGGTATCAAATTAAAGGTATTAATGAGGGTTTTAAAAGGGAGTGGTGGTTGTTGTATAGGTGGTCGCATTTTCGAGATATCGCCATAAAGGTGGACCAGGGGTGACCCTAGAATTTGTTTGTACAATATGGGCATCAAAAGAAAGGTGATAATGAGTATTTTAAAAGGGAGTATTCCTTAGTTCCATAGGTGGACGCCGTTTCGAGATATCGCCATAAAGGTGGAGCAGGGGTGACCCTAGAATTTGTTTGTACAATATGGGTATCAAAAGAAAGGTGTTAATGAGTATTTTAAAAGGGTGTGGGGCTTAGTTCTATAGGTGGACGCATTTTCGAGATATCGCCATAAAGGTGGACCAGGGGTGACTCTAGAATGAGTTTGTACGATTTGGGTATCAAATTAAGGTATTAATGAGAGTTTTAAAAGGGAGTGGTGGTAGTTGTATATGTGAAGGCGTTTTCCAGATATCGACCAAAATGTGGACTAGGGTGACCCAGAACATTATCGGTTGGATACCGTTAATTTATTTATATATGTAATACCTGGCAAGATTTTAAGGGTGTTTTATTTCGCCCTGCAGAACTTTTTCATTTTCTTTTACTTAATATGGTAGGTGTCACAACCATTTTATAAAGTTTTTTCTAAAGTTATATTTCGCGTCAATAAAACAATCCAATTACCTTAGCATGTTTCATCCCTTTTTTCGTATTTGGTATAGAATTATGTCATTTTTTTCATTTTTCGCAATTTTCGATATCGAAAAAGTGGGCGTGGTCATAGTCGGATTTCGTTCATTTTTCATACCAAGGTAAAGTGGGTTCAGATAAGTACGCGAACTGAGTTTAGTAAAGATATATCGATTTTTGCTCAAGTTATCGTGTTAACGGCCATGCGGAAGGACAGAGGGACGACTGTGTATAAAAACTGGGCGTGGCATCAACCCATTTCGCCCATTTTCACAGAAAACAGTTAGCGCCATAAAATCTATGCCCCTACCAAATTTCAAAAGGATTGGTTAATTTTTGTTCGATTTATGGCATTAAAAGTATCCTAGACAAATTAAATGAAAAAGGGCGGAGCCACGCCCATTTTTAAATTTTCTTTTATTTTTGTATTTTGTTGCACCATATCATTACTGGAGTTGAATCTTGACATAATTTACTTATATACTGTAAAGATATTAAATTTTTTGTTAAAATTTTACTTTAAAAAATTTTTTTTTTAAAAGTGGGCGTGGTCCTTCTCCGATTTTTCTAATTTTTATTAAGCGTACATGCAGTAATAAGAGTAACGTTCCTGCCAAATTTCATCATGATATCTTCAACGACTGCCAAATTACAGCTTGCAAAAGTTTTAAATTACCTTCTTTAAAAAGTGGGCGGTGCTACGCCCATTGTCCAAAATTTTACTAATTTTATATTTTGCGTCATAAGTTCAACTCATCTACCAAGTTTCGTCGCTTTATCGGTCTTTTGTAATGAATTATCGCACTTTTTCGGTTTTTCGAAATTTTCGATATCGAAAAAGTGGGCGTGGTTATAGTCCGATATCGTTCATTTTAAATAGCGATCTGAGATGAGTGCTCAGGAACCTACATACCAAATTTCATCAAGATACCTCAAAATTTACTCAAGTTATCGTGTTAACGGACGGACGGACGGACGGACGGACGGACATGGCTCAATCAAATTTTTTTTCGATCCTGATTATTTTGATATATGGAAGTCTATATCTATCTCGATTCCTTTATATATGTACAACCAACCGTTATCCAATCAAACTTAATATACTCTGTGAGCTCTGCTCAACTGAGTATAAAAATGAAATATCTTTCGTTCGACCGCGATGGCTGCCCTGCAAAGATTTCAAGGGTTTTTTATTTCGCCCTGCAGAACTTTTTCATTTTCTTCTACTTAATATGGTAGGTGTCACAACCATTTTACAAAGTTTTTTCCAAAGTTATATTTCGCGTCAATAAACCAATCCAATTACCATGTTTCATCCCTTTTTTCGTATTTGGTATAGAATTATGGCATTTTTTTCATTTTTCGTAATTCTCGATATCGAAAAAGTGGGCGAGTTCATAGTTGGATTTCGTTCATTTTTTATACCAAGATAAAGTGCGTTCAAATAAGTACGTGAATTAAGTTCAGTAAAGATATGTCGATTTTTGATGTAGTTATCGTGTTAACGGCCATGCGGAAGGACAGACGGACGACCGTGTATAAAAACTGGGCGTGGTTTCAACCGATTTCCCCCATTTTCACAGAAAACAGTTAACGTCGTAAAATCTATGCCGTACAAAATTTCAAAAGGATTGGTAAATTTTTGTTCGACTTATGGCATTAAAAGTATCCTAGACAAATTAAATGAAAAAAGGGCGGAGCCACGCCCATTTCGAAATTTTCTTTTATTTTTGTATTTTGTTGCACCATATCATTACTGGAGTTTAATGTTGACATAATGTACCTATATACTGTAAAGATATAACATTTTTTTTTAAAATGTTACTTTAAAAAAATTTTTTTTTAAAAGCGGGCGTGGTCCTTCTCCGATTTTGGTAATTTTTATTAAGCGTACATATAGTAATAGGAGTAACGTTCCAGCCAAATTTCATCATGATATCTTCAACGATTGCCAAATAACAGCTTGCAAAACTTTTAAATTACCTTCTTTTAAAAGTGGATAGTTGATGATTTTTGTGCTGCCATCTTAAGTGTCGTTGATCGTTCTCATTTGTTATCAGATGTGCAGTATTTATATTACATTCAGGTATTGACGTAGATGCTACCAAATGGGGTTGTTTAGTGTAGCGTTCCTGTGTGGTTTTACCTGCATTAGGATTGCTTTGTATGTACCTGTTTTAAGCCTTGGTGACTGGTGCGGTAGGTTGTGGCAGGTTGAAGTCAGTGATTTTCGCCTTTTTGCTTTTGGTGTGCTCTGGAATGTGTTTGTACGATATAGGCATGAAACGAAAGGTCTTAATGAGTATTTTAAAAGGAAGTGATCATTAGTTCCATAGGTGGACGCCGTTTCGAGATATCGCCATAAAGGTGGACCAGGGGTGACTCAAGAATGTGTTGTACGATATGGGAATCAAATGAAAGGTGTTACTGAGCATTTTAAGAGGGAGTGGGCATTAGGTCTATAGGTGGACGCCTTTTCGGGATATCGCCATTAGGGTGGGCCAGGGGTGACTCTACAATGTTTGTACGATATGAGTATCAAACGAAAATTGTTACTGAGCATTTTAAGAGGGAGTGGGCATTAGGTCTATAAGTGGACGCCTTTTCGAGATATCGCCATTAGGGTGGGCCAGGGGTGACTCTAGAATGTGTTTGTACGATATGGGTATCAAATGAAAGCTGGTAATGGGTATTTTAAAAGGGAGTAATCCTTAGTTCTATATGTGGACGCCTTTTCGAGATATCGCCATAAAGGTGGACCAAGGGTGACTCTAGAATATATTTGTACGATATGGGTATCAAACGAAAGGTGTTACTGAGCATTTTATGAGGGAGTAGGCATTAGGTCTATAGGTGGACGCCTTTTCGAGATATCGCCATTAGGGTGGGCTAGGGGTGACTCTAGAATGTGTTTGTACGATATGGGTATCAAATGATAGGTGGTAATGAGTATTTTAAAAGGGAGTAATCCTTAGTTCTATAGGTGGATGCCTTTTCGAGATATCGCCATTAGGGTGGGCCAGGGGTGACTCTAGAATGTGCTTGTACGATATGGGTATCAAATTAAAGGTATTAATGAGGGTTTTAAAAGCGAGTGGCCCTTAGATGTATATGTGAAGGCGTTTTCGCGATATCGACCAAATGTGGACCAGAGTGATCCAGAAAATCATCTTTCGGGTACTGCTAATTTATTTATATATGCAATACCACGAACAGTATTCCTTCCAAGATTCCAAGGGCTGTTGATTTCGCCCTGTAGAAGTTTTTCATTTTGTTCTTCTTAATATGGTAGGTGTCACACCCATTTTACAAAGTTTTTTCTAAAGTTATATTTTGTGTCAATAAACCAATCAAATTACCATTTTTCTTCCCTTTTTTCGTATTTGGTATCGAATTATGGCATTTTTTTCATTTTTCGTAATTTTCGATATCGAAAAAGTGGGCGTGGTTATAGTCGGATTTCGGCCATTTTTTATACCGAGATAAAGTGAGTTCAGATAAGAAAGTGGACTAAGTTTAATAAAGATATATCGGGTTTTGCTCAAGTTGTCGTGTTAACGGCCGAACTGGAGTTGAATGTTGACTTAATTTACTTATATACAGTAAAGATATTAAATTTTTCGTTAAAATTTGACTTTTAAAAAAATTTTTTTTAAAAAGTGGGCGTGTTCTTTATCCGATTTTGCTAATTTTTATTTAGCACATATACAGTAATAGTAGTAACATTCCGGCCAAATTTCATCATGATATCTTCAACGACTGCCAAATTACAGCTTGCAAAACTTTTAAATTGCCTTCTTTTAAAAGTGGGCGGTGCCACGCCCATTGTCAAAAATCTTACAAATTTTTTATTCTGCGTCATAAGGTCAACCCATCTACCAAGTTTCATCGCTTTATCCGTCTTTGGCAATGAATTATCGCATTTTTTCGGTTTTTCGAAATTTTCGATATCGAAAAAGTGGGCGTGGTTATAATCCGATATCGTTCATTTTAAATAGCGATCTGAGATGATTGCCCAGGAATATACATACCAAATTTCATTAAGATACCTTAAAATTTACTCAAGTTATCGTGTTAACGGACAGACGGACGGACGGACGGACATGGCTCAATCAAATTTTTTTTCGATACTGATGATTTTGATATATGGAAGTCTACATCTATCTCGATTCCTTTATACCTGTACAACCAACCGTTATCCAATCAAAGTTAATATACTCTGTGAGCTCTGCTCAACTGAGTATAAAAATAGATGTGCAAAGAATTCGCAATGGTTTTTTCTTTCGACTATTAGAGAATACTTGCGACTATAGCATATGTAAAATTTAGCCCGCATGTTCGCAGATGTATGTAACTTTTTTGTCCCTAAAATTAAAAATATAAAGAAACAAGTAAGGACGGGACGGAACTTCATACCTTTCATGAATGGGGCTGAACAATTATCTTATCCTGTTCGTAATCTCCGAATAATCGGATGTATAAGATAAGAAATATCTAGTGAACAGATCTACATACCTAAACGATTTTTAAGATAAATATAAAATAAACAAGTAAGAACGGGACTGTCTTCGGCTGTGCCGAAGACTTCATACCTTTCATGAATGGGGCTGAACAATAATCTTATCCTGCTCGTAATCTCCGAATAATCGGATGTATAAGATAAGAAATATATAGTGAACAGATCTACATACCTTAACGATTTTTAAGATAAATATAAAATAAAAAATAGTTAGGTACTTTGTGTGAGGATCCAAAGTTTCAGGTTTTTTGTGGTCTGCGTGTAAAAACTATGACTAGGAATCACGTATTTCAACAATATATGACGTAAGCGTAACTATTTGATGAAATTTGATGAATTTTGAAGCTTCTAGCCGTAAAAAGGGGGCAAAAATTAGAGTTTATATGGGGTACATAGTATATATACCACCGATCTCTATGATTTTTTCAGACAACAATATATGCTATATACGTAAGCATATGGTGAAATTTGAAGCGTCTAGCTGTTAAAAAGGGGCAGAAATTGCGCACAGTTTCTTATCTGAACAATCGGTTGTATGAGATATATACTATATATACCACCGATCTCAATGATTTTTTCAGACAACAATATATGCTATACACGTAAGCATTTGGTGAAATTTGAACATATCTAAACGATTTTTAAGATAAATATAAAATAAAAAATAGGTAGGTAATCTGTGTGAGGATGCAAAGCTTCACGTTTTTTGTGGTCTGCATGTAAAAACTATGAGTACGAATCACGTCTTTCAAAAATATATGACGTAAACGTAATTATTTGATGAAATTTGATGAATGTTGAAGCTTCTAGCCGTAAAAAAGGGGCAAAAATGACAGTTTATATGAAGTATATAATATATATACCACCGATCTCTATGATTTTTTCAGCCACAACAATATATGCTACATACGTAAGCATTTTGTGAAATTTGAAGCTTGCAGCTGTTAAAACGGGGCAGAAATTGCGCAAAGTTTCTTATCTGAACAATCGGTTGTATGAGATATATACTATATATATGACCGATCTCTATGATTTTTTCAGACAACAATATATGCTATATACGTAAGAAATCGGTGAAATTTGAAGCTTATAGCTGTTAAAATGGGGTAGAAATTGCGTAAAATTTCTTATCTGAACAATCGGTTGTATGAGATATATACTATATATACAACCGATCTCTATGATTTTTTCAGACAACAATATATGCTATATACGTAAGCAATCGGTGAAATTTGAAGCTTATAGCTGTTAAAATGGGGTAGAAATTGCGAAAAGTTTCTTATCTGAACAATCGGTTGTATGAGATATATACTATATATACAACCGATCTCTATGATTTTTGCAGACAACAATATATGCTATATATGTACGTAAGCAATCGGTGAAATTTGAAGCTTATAGCTGTTAAAATGGGGTAGAAATTGCGAAAAGTTTCTTATCTGAACAATCGGTTGTATGAGATATATACTATATATACAACCGATCTCTATGATTTTTTCAGACAACAATATATGCTATATACGTAAGCATTCGTTGAAATTTGAAGCTTCTAGCTGTTAAAATGGGGCTAAAATTTGCGAAAATATATATATATATACTATATATACCACCATATATATACTATATATACCAGCGATCTTTATGATTTTTTCAGACAACAATATACGCTATATACGTAAGTATTCGTAGAAATTTGAAGCCTCTAGCTCTTAAAATAGGGCAGTAATTACGAAAAGTTCCTTATCTGAACAATCGGTTGTGGGGGATATATACTATATATACGACCGATCTCATCAATTTTTTCAGGCAACAATACGTGCAATATACGAAAGTATATGGTGAAGTTTGAAGCTTCAATCTGTTAAATTTGGTAAGATATTACAAAAATCCTCTTCTTCTGAAAAATCGGTTGTATGGAGGATATATGCTATAGTGGTCCGATTCGGTCGGTTCCGACAAATGTCTAATCGGACACCCAAATACACCCGCTCACCAAATTTTATCAAGATATCTCAAAAATTGAGGGACAAGTTTGCATACAAACAGACAGACGGTGTAACGACAGCCTGTCTCCATACTGGCCTAACTGAGTGGCAGAGTGTAGATGCGTCTATGTGTTTATGTGTTTTGTGTCCAGGTCCGTGCCTTAGCCGCAATGTTGCCATTAAAATAATATTAACATGATAACATTAACATTGACAACATTGTACCTGTAGTGAACACAATGTTGCAACGGAAATAAGATGTTGCGCTTGGCATCATGTTGTTATAATAAGAAAAATTTCACCATGTTGCTAACAACCTAGCAGCCTTGACGAATGATATGTAACTATGTGTTTGTTCTGTTCGGTATTATGTAGGTGGATGTGTATTTGTGAAAGGCTATGAACGTGTGAATGCATCAGTGCGAGCGGTCAAGGCACGAACCAAATGTATCTGTGTAGGTGTTCGTTTTGTGGAGCGGTAAGCGTGTGAATGTATGAGTGCCTGATGGTATAGATGGAAAATAGGGGAAAGCCGAAAAGAAAGTTTGCATGTAATAGTAAAAATTTTCCGTTTCTGGATAACGTTCTTTACCACGGCGGTGGCTATAAAAGGGCATCAAGCTAGGCAACGGGCAAACGTTTTCCTGTAACAGTGCCCAGTGCAAGTGAAGTGAAGTGGAAAAAATAAAAAAATAAATAAACTAAAAAAGTGTGAAGTGCCAAGTTAGCCAGACCTTTTCAAAAGGTTTAAAAGTTTTTAGTGCGCGTTATTTAAAGACGTCAGAAAAGTCCTGGAAAAGTTTTTAGTGCGCGGAGTTGCGAGGCCTACTTACACCCTAGTCCGGCAGTTTCCATTCGCCAACAAAATTTATAAAACCAGGTAAGTGTAACCTTTCCGTGTTTTAACTCTCTCTCCCAACCTGGCATGCCCACTGGGAAGTTGGCTTCTATATAGCCTAGTTCCCAAGCAAGCCAAAAAAAAACTTGCATCGACATATACATCTCTGCATACAAATATATGTATGTAGATGAATATATGACTATGCAGACAAGATATCCGTAGGCAACTATGTACAGGTACATAGATACGCTTTTACTGTTGAATTTCTAAATAGGTTTTCCTTTGTATTTAATTTCAGCGCACAATTGATTTCTCGTTGGGAAAGACCCACTGGGCACGTACATTGGCGGCGTACCGCCCAAAAACAAATACATTGTACTTGGCGAAATACCGCACAACAACAATTACTACCATCGACAAGCACCACACTTTATTATTTAGCCGACGGCAAAGCAATTTCAGAAACATGTCTTATTGGCGGGGTTAGAACGCAGCAACAACAGCAACTACATACGTACCGGCAAACAACATCCACTACAGCATCTTCTTGTTATATTGGCGGCGCAACACCAACCACAACCGGTATTATTTTTCTATATTGGCGATATACGGCCGCAACAACCACAACAGCATTTTTTCATATTGGCGGCGTAACGCCCAACAACAACTACATCACTTTGGCGACATACCGCTCAACACCAACTATACCATCCCCATTACATTGGCGACGCAACGCCAACAACAACAACATCACACTGGTGACATTCCGGCCAAAAACAATTGCCACGCATCCACAAACACTACGTTCTATTTAATTCGTTGCATGCGCACACCACAACAACAACGGCAAAAGCACAATAGAATTGGCAACATCGTTAGCACTTTTCACCGGCGGCATTGAGACGCAACCACAACAACAGCCACGAGCAACTACAAGTATAAAAACGGTGGCAATAACCACAACCAAGTTTACGGCAATACTCATACATTTATTGGGCTGGCCCAGCTGATTCTGATAACGAAAGCAACTATCAACACCAGCAGAGGGAGGAGCTTTCCGGCAACACTTAAGTTTAGTATCATTTTTTTTTGCATATTTCTACGTATTATTATTATATTTCTTATTTAAATACTGTCATAAGGGGGGCATAAATTTGGTAGCGAACAGGACACGCCATTTCCGGGGCCAATATATTTCTTTTTTGGTTTGACAATAAACATTTTTTTTTTACGGCTTCACTTTCATAGCTAATTTAATGGTTGCACTTTTGCTTCCATCATCTGTTCATCTTCCTTTTTTTTTTTCCATTTCTACTTTCAGTATGACATTTATTTCTTTTTGATCCATTGTTGGTAATTCTTTGCTCTCACGTTTCCCTTTCAATCTTTTTTTTTTTTTTTTTTTTTTTGCCATTTCGCGGTATACACACTTTATCATTTTTCTCACATATGGTTTTCACTTCTGTTAAACAGGGCCTAACTAGAAGTTAGCAAATTTTAAACTTTGTTGTAGCTTTTTTTTTCTTCGTATTTAAATTCCTTTTATTTTACGCGATTATTGGGAAAATCGATTCCTGCCAACCTACCTCTTAGCCATCAGCCTCACACCCCGAGGGTGCATATGCACAGTGTGCTTTCAGCACCAAGAATATTTTTTTTTTGAACACACATTTTTAATTTTTGTGTTTCACCATCACGTTAGTAGAATTACTACTACCAAAGCACTCATTACTAAAAGATTGCTAGCGAGTGATCTTGGCTGAGTGAGTGCGGGTAACCAACGTGGGCGTGGCCTGTAGAATTGTATGCATGATAAGAGTATTTCTTTTCAGCGTTTTCAGCAAAGCTACTCAACTGCAGCGGCGCCGTTGGACAAGGAGAGTAACTTGGTGAGTGTTTTGAGTGAAACAAAAAAAAAAAATTTATCAAAATACCCCTGTTTAGTTGTATGTACATGTGTTAGCACAGATTCCTGCTCTTGCAAAAATAGAACAGGAATTAGCAAAGCAGAAAAATAAAAACAGAGTGCAACGGACATATGTGCATGCATGGAAAACGTCACAAACGTACTTACATACATACCATTTGTTTGCATATACACATGAATTCTTTTCCTTGATGACCTACTTTTGCTGTGTACATAATTGATCTTATGTTTATTTGAGCGGTTGCGGTAGGTCAGGGATTAGGGTACTTGAATTTTTTTATTCACCCTCTTATTTTATTTTATTTGAATTTGTATCTATAGAATTTAGAATTAGCTCCTAGTAATAATATGGCATTAGGGTGGCCCTAAAAGTTTAATTTTTTTTTATTTGAGTTCAGACACTTTGTCTATTAGTCATAAGTATCTTGTATTGTATGGAATTTGAAATTTATCTACTTCTTCCTGCATTCCCATGAATTTGTAATGTTAGCTAGTAATAAGGTTCAGTATTATATTTGAGCATTTTTTTTACTTTGAGTAAATAGAAGCTTTAGAAATAGATACTAGTTAAGCCTTTTGGAATTCTTGGCAAACTATTTTGCAGTAAATTTTGATTTTAAAGTTTTGTTGAAATTATTGAACTGGTAGTAGGGTATTAGTTGGTAATTTGGAAACCAAAAATTTTGTAAATAAATCATAAGAATTATGTTTGGATGAAATTTTAATATTTTCAATAATGCAGGGCTAAGTCGAATTTTGGTGTTGGTGCTGCGCTTGCGCGCGGTAAGGTAAGGTGAAGGTGAGTGTTTAGGGAAAATGACTGAGTGACAGGGGACAGACCCATGTCAGGCTTGGGGGCACTGTAAGGTAAACAGGAGTCAGCACAGTGCCCACGGTGCAGTGCAAGTTGCACTGCAGAGGGAGGGTAGACTCCACCTGACAGGACAGGCCTCCATCTTTCTCCCCTCTTAACTCTGCCCCTCACGTTTATTTCTATCTTTTTCAGCTTTTTCTCTCCTTTCTATACACATGCAGGTATGAACCCACTTTTTGTTCATGTGGCTGCGGGTGAGGTCGGTGGTGCAATACCCCGCCCAAGACGACGAGCTAGCCTGTGCCCGCAAGCATACCTGCTTGCCGCCGCTCCTCACCACCCAAACAGTCAGCCACGTAACAACGGACAGACGGACAGACGGACATGGCTAAATCAACTCAGCTCTTCAACCTGATTATTTCGGTATACTTAATGGTGGGTCTATCTATTTTCCTTTAAGGACTTACAATTTTCGGTTTCGTGACGAAATTAATATACCATTTCATTTTCATGAAAGGTATAAAAATAGGTAGGTAATCTGTGTGAGGATGCAAAGCTTCACGTTTTTTGAGGTCTGCATGTAAAAACTATGAGTACGAATCACGTCTTTCAAAAATATATGACGTAAACGTAATTATTTGATGAAATTTGATGAATTTTGAAGCTTCTAGCCGTAAAAAAGGGGCAAAAATGACAGCTTATATGAAGTATTTAATATATATACCACCGATCTCTATGATTTTTTCAGCCACAACAATATATGCTACATACGTAAGCATTTTGTGAAATTTGAAGCTTGCAGCTGTTAAAACGGGGCAGAAATTGCGCAAAGTTTCTTATCTGAACAATCGGTTGTATGAGATATATACTATATACACGACCGATCTCTATGATTTTTTCAGACAACAATATATGCTATATACGTAAGCAATCGGTGAAATTTGAAGCTTATAGCTGTTAAAATGGGGTAGAAATTGCGTAAAATTTCTTATCTGAACAATCGGTTGTATGAGATATATATTATATATACAACCGATCTCTATGATTTTTTCAGACAACAATATATGCTATATACGTAAGCAATCGGTGAAATTTGAAGCTTATAGCTGTTAAAATGGGGTAGAAATTGCGAAAAGTTTCTTATCTGAACAATCGGTTGTATGAGATATATACTATATATACAACCGATCTCTATGATTTTTGCAGACAACAATATATGCTATATATGTACGTAAGCAATCGGTGAAATTTGAAGCTTATAGCTGTTAAAATGGGGTAGAAATTGCGAAAAGTTTCTTATCTGAACAATCGGTTGTATGAGATATATACTATATATACAACCGATCTCTATGATTTTTTCAGACAACAATATATGCTATATACGTAAGTATTCGGTGAAATTTGAAGCTTCTAGCTGTTAAAATGGGGCTAAAATTTGCGAAAATATATATATATATATATATACTATATATACCACCATATATATACTATATATACCACCGATCTTTATGATTTTTTCAGACAACAATATATGCTATATACGTAAGTATTCGTAGAAATTTGAAGCCTCTAGCTCTTAAAATAGGGCAGTAATTACGAAAAGTTCCTTATCTGAACAATCGGTTGTGGGGGATATATACTATATATACGACCGATCTCATCAATTTTTTCAGGCAACAATACGTGCAATATGCGAAAGTATATGGTGAAGTTTGAAGCTTCAATCTGTTAAATTGGGTAAGATATTACAAAAATCCTCTTTTTCTGAAAAATCGGTTGTATGGAGGATATATGCTATAGTGGTCCGATTCGGTCGGTTCCGACAGATGTCTAATCGGACACCCAAATACACCCGCTCACCAAATTTTATCAAGATATCTCAAAAATTGAGGGACTAGTTTGCATACAAACAGACAGACGGACAGACGGACAGACGGACATGGCTAAATCAACTCAGCTCTTCAACCTGATTATTTCGGTATACTTAATGGTGGGTCTATCTATTTTCCTTTAAGGACTTACAATTTTCGGTTTCGTGACGAAATTAATATACCATTTCATTTTCATGAAAGGTATAAAAATAGGTAGGTACTTTGTGAGAGGATGCAAATTTTCAGGTTTTTGTGGTCTGCGTGCAAAAGCTATAACTACGAATCACGTATTTCAACAATATATGACGTAAACGTAACTATTTGATGAAATGTTATGAATTTTGAAGCTTCTAGCCGTAAAAAAGGGACAAAAAAATACAGTTTATATGGGGTATATAGTATATGTACCACCGATCTCAATGATTTTTTCAGACAACAATATATACTATACATGTACGCATTTAGTGAAATTTGAAGCTTCTAGCTGTTAAAATGTGGAAGAAATTGCGCAAAGTTTCTTATTTGAACAATCGGTTGCATGAGATTATATATACCACCGGTCTCTATGATTTTTTCAGACAACAATATATGCTATACACGTAAACGTTTTGTGAAATTTGAACATATCTAAACGATTTTTAAGATAAATATAAAATAAACAAGTAAGGAAGGCTAAGTTCGGGTGTAACCGAACATTACATACTCAGTTGAGAGCTGTGGAGACAAAGTAAGGGAAAATCACCATGTTGTAAAAAGAACCTAGGGTAACCCTGGCATGTGTTTGTATGACATGTGTATCAAATGGAAGGTATTAAAGAGTATTTTAAAGGAAGTGGGCCATAGTTCTATAGCTGGACGCCATTTAGGGATATCGCCATAAAGGTGGACCAGGCCTGACTCTAGAATTTGTTTGTACGATATGAGTATCAAATGAAAGGTGTTAATGAGTATTTCAAGAGGGCGTGGGCCTTAGTTCTATATGTGGACGCCTTTTCGAGATATCGCCATAAAGGTGGACCAGGGGTGACTATAGAATTTGTTTGTACTATATGGGTATCAAATGAAAGGAGTTAATGAGTATTTTAAAAGGGAGTGGGCCTAAGTTCTATAGGTGGACTCCTTTTCGAGATATCGCCATAAAGGGGGACCAGGGGTGACTCTAGAATTTATTTTTTACGATATGGTTATCAAATGAAAGGTATTAATGAGTATTTTAAAAGGGTGTGGGTCTAAGTTCTATAGATGGGCGCCTTTTCGAAATATCGCCATAAAGATGGACCAGGGGTGACTCTAGAATTTGTTTGTATGATATGAGTATCAAATGAAAGGTGTTAATGAGTATTTTAAGAGGGCGTGGGCCTTAGTTCTATATGTGGACGCCTTTTCGAGATATCGCCATAAAGGTGGACCAGGGGTGACTATAGAATTTGTTTGTACTATATGGGTATCAAATGAAAGGTGTTAATGAGTATTTTAAAAGGGAGTGGGCCTTAGTTCTATAGGTGGACGCCTTTTCGGAATATCGTTATACAAGTGGACCAGGGTTGACTCTAGAATGCGTTTGTACAATATGTGTATCAAACGAAAGGTGTTAATAAGTGTTTTAAAAGGGAGTGGGCCTTAGTTGTATGGGTGGAAGCCTTTTCGGGATATCGCCATAAACGTGGACCAGGGGTGACTCTAGAATGCGTTTGTACAATATGGGTATCAAATGAAAGGTGTTAATGAGTATTTTAAAAGGGCATGGGCCTTAGTTCTATAGGTGGACGCCTTTTCGATATATCGCCATAAAGGTGGACCAGGGGTGACTCTAGAATTTGTTTGTACGATATGGGTATCAAATGAAAGGTGTTAATGAGTATTTTAAAAGGGCGTGGGCCTTAGTTCTATAGGTGGACGCCTTTTCAAGATATTGGACCAGGGGTGACTCTAGAATTTGTTTGTACGATATGGGTATCAAATGAAAGGTGGTAATGAGTACTTTAAAAGGGAGAGGGCCTTAGTTCTATAGGTGGACGCCTTTTCGAGATATCGCCATAAAGGTGGGCCAGGGGTGACTCTAGAATTTTTTTGTACGATATGGGTATCAAATGAAAGGTGTTAATGAGTATTTTAAAAAGGAGTGGGCCTTAGTTCTATATGTGGACGCATTTTCGAGATATCGCCATAAACGTGGACCAGGGGTGACTCTAAAGTGTGTTTGTACGATATGGGTATCAAATTAAAGGTATTAATGAGGGTTTTAAAAGGGAGTGGCCCTTAGTTGTATATGTGAAGGCGTTTTCGAGATATCGACCAAAATGGGACCAGGGTGATCCAGAACATCATCTGTTTGCTACCGCTAGTTTATTTATATATGTAATACCACGAAGAGAATTCCTTCCAAGATTCCAAGGGCTTTTGATTTCGCCCTGCAAAACTTTTTCATTTTCTTCTAGTTAATATGGTAGGTGTCACTCCCATTTTACCAAGTTACAATTACCATGTTTCATCCCTTTTTTCGTATTTGGTATATAATTATGGCATTTTTTCATTTTTCGTAATTTTCGATATCGAAAAAGTGGTCGCGTTCATAGTCGGATTTCGGCCATTTTTTACACCAACAGAAAGTGAGTTCAGATAAGTACGTCAACTGAGTTTAGTAAAGATATATCGATTTTTGCTCAAGTTATCGTGTTAACGGCCGAGCGGAAGGACAGACGGTCGACTGTGTATAAAAACTGGGCGTGACTTCAACCGATTTCGCCCTTTTTCACAGAAAACAGTTATCGTACTATAATCTAAGCATCCACCAAATTTCAAAAGGATTGTTTAATTTTTGTTCGACTTTTGGCATTAAAAGTATCCTAGACAAATTAAATGTAAAAGGGCGGAGCCACGCCCATTTTGAAATTTTCTTTTATTTTTGTATTTTGTTGCAACATATCATTACTGGAGTTGAATGTTGACATAATTTACTTATATACTGTAAATATATTAACTTTTCTTTTAAAATTTGAATTTAAAAAAAATTTTTTTAAAAAGTGGGCGTGGTCGTTCTCCGATTTTGCTAATTTTTATTAAGCAGACATACAGTAATAAGAGTAACGTTCCTGCCAAATTTCATTATCATATCTTCAACGACTGCCAAATTACAGCTTGCAGAACTTTTAAATTACCTTCTTTTAAAAGTGGGCGGTGCCACGCCCATTGTCCAAAATTTTACTAATTTTCAATTCTGCGTCATAAGTTCAACACACCTACCAAGTTTTATCGCTTAATCCGTATTTGGTAATGAATTATCGCACTTTTTCGATTTTTCGAGATTTTCGAAACCACGGTCAGATATCGTTCATTTTAAATAGCGATCTGAGATGAGTGCCCAGGAACCTACATACCAAATTTCATCAAGATACCTCGAAATTTACTCAAGTTATCGTGTTAACGGACAGACGGACGGACGTACGGACGGACGTACATGGCTCAATCGAATTTTTTTTCGATACTGATGATTTTGATATATGGAAGTCTATATCTATCTCGATTCCTTTATACCTGTACAACCAACCGTTATCCAATCAAAGTTAATATACTCTGTGAGCTCTGCTCAACTGAGTATAAAAATTTGAACATATCTAAACAATTTTAAGATAAATATAAAATAAACAAGTAAGGAAGGCTAAGTTCGGGTGTAACCGAACATTACATACTCAGTTGAGAGCTATGGAGACAAAATAAGGAAAATCACCATGTAGGAAAATGAACCTAGGGTAACCCTGGAATGTGGTTGTGTGACATGTGTATCAAATGGAAGGTATTAAAGAGTATTTTAAGAGAGAGTAGGCCATAGTTCTATGGATGGACACCATTTAGTGATATCGCCATAAAGGTGGACCAGGGCTGACTCTAGAATTTGTTTGTACGATATGGGTATCAAATGAAAGGTATTACTGAGCATTTTAAGAGGGAGTGGGCCTTAGGTCTATCGGTGGACGCCTTTTCGAGATATCGCCATTAAGGTGGACCAGGGGTGACTCTAGAATGTGTTTTTACGATATGGGTATCAAATGAAATGTGGTAATAAGTATTTTAAAAGGGAATGGGCTTTAGTTCTATAGGTGAACGCCTTTTCGAGAAATCGCCATAAAGGTGGACCAGGGGTGACTCTAGAATATGTTTGTACGATATGGGTATCAAAAGAAAGTTGTTAATGAGTATTTTGAAAAGGAGTGATCCTTAGTTCCATAGGTGGACGACGTTTCGAGATATTGCCATAAAGGTGGACCAGGGGTGTCTATAGAATGTGTTTGTACGATATGGGGATCAAATGAAAGGTGTTACTGAGCATTTTAAGAGGGAGTGGACATTAGTTCTATAGGTGGACGCCTTTTCGAGATATCGCCATTAGGGTGGGCCAGGGTTGACTCTAAAATGCTTGTACGATATGGGTATCAAACGAAAAGTGTTACTGAGCATTTTAAGAGGGAGTGGGCATTAGGTCTATAGGTGGACGCATTTTCGAAATGTCGCCATTAGGGTGGGCCAAGGGTGACTCTAGAATGTTTTTGTATGATATGGGTATCAAATGAAAGATGGTAACGAGTATTTTAAAAGGGAGTAATCCTTAGTTCTATAGGTGGACGCCTTTTCGAGATATCGCCATAAAGGTGGACCAAGGGTGACTCTAGAATGTTTGTACGATATGGGTATCAAACGAAAGGTGTTTCTGAGCATTTTAAGAGGGAGTGGGCATGAGGTCTATAGGTGGACGCCTTTTCGAGATATCGTCATTACGGTGGGCCAGGGGTGACTCTAGAATGTGTTTGTACGATATGGGTATCAAACGAAAGGTGTTACTGAGCATTTTAAGAGGGAGTGGTCATTAGGTCTATAGGTGGACGCCTTTTCGAGATATCACCATTAGGGTGGGCCAGGGGTGACTCTAGAATGTGTTTGTACGATATGGGTATCAAACGAAAGGTGTTACTGAGCATTTTAAGAGGGAGTGGGCATTAAGTCTATAGGTGGACGCCTTTTTGAGATATCGCCATTAGGGTGGGCCAGGGTGACTCTAGAATGTGTTTGTACGATATGGGTATCAAACGAAAGGTGGTAATGAGTATTTTAAAAGGAAGTAATCCTTAGTTCTATAGGTGGACGCCTTTTCGAGATATCGCCATAAAGGTGGACCAAGGGTGACTCTAGAATGTTTGTACGATATGGGTATCAAACGAAAGGTGTTACTGAGCATTTTAAGAGGGAATGGGCATTAGGTCTATTGTTGGACGCCTTTTCGAGATATCGCCATTAGGGTGGGCCAGGGGTGACTCTAGAATGTTTGTACGATATGGGTATCAAACGAAAGGTGTTACTGAGCATTTTAAGAGGGAGTGGGCATTAGGTCTATAGGTGGACGCCTTTCGAGATATCGGCATTAGGGTGGGCCAGGGGTGACTCTAGAATGTTTGTACGATATGGGTATCAAACGAAAGGTGTTACTGAGCATTTTAAGAGGGAGTGGGCATTAGGTCTATAGGTGGACGCCTTTTCGAGATATCGCCATTAGGGTGGGCCAGGGGTGACTCTAGAATGTGTTTGTACGATATGGATATCAAATTAAAGGTATTAATGAGGGTTTTAAAAGCGAGTGGCCCTTAGATGTATATGTGAAGGCGTTCTCGCGATATCGACCAAAATGTGGACCAGGTGATCCAGAAAATCATCTTTTGGGTACTGCTAATTTATTTATATATGCAATACCACTAACAGTATTCCTGCCAAGATTCCAAGGGCTGTTGGTTTCGCCTTATAGAACTTTTTCATTTTCTTCTACTTAATATGGTAGGTGTCACACCCATTTTACAAAGTTTTTCCAAAGTTATATTTTGGGTCAATAAACCAATCCAGTTACCATGTTTCATCCCTTTTTTCGTATTTGGTATAGAATTATGGCATTTTTTTCATTTTTCGTAATTTTCGATATCGATAAAGTGGGCGTGGTTATGGTCGGATTTCGGCCATTTTTTATACCAAGATAAAGTGAGTTCAGATAAGTACGTGGGCTAAGTTTAGTAAAGATATATCGATTTTTGCTCAAGTTATTGTGTTAACGGCCGAGTGGAAGGACAGACGGTGGACTGGGTTTAAAAACTGGGCGTGGCTTCCACCGATTTCGCCCATTTTCACAGAGAACATTTACCGTCATAGAATCTATTCCTGCCAAATTTGAGAAGGATTGGTAAATTTTTGTTCGACTTATGGCATTAAAAGTATTCTAGACAAACTACATGAAAATGGGCGGAGCCACGCCCATTTTGAAATTTTCTTTTATTTTTGTATTTTGTTGCATCATATCATTACTGGAGTTGAATTTTGACTTAATTTACTTATATACAGTAAAGATATTAAATTTTTTGTTAAAATTTGAATTTAAAAAAATTTTTTTTTAAAAAGTGGGCGTGTTCTTCATTCAATTTTGCTAATTTTTATTTAGCAAATATATAGTAATAGTAATAACGTTCCTGCCAAATTTCATCATGATATCTTCAACGACTACCAAATTACAGCTTGCAAAACTTTTAAATTACCTTCTTGTAAAAGTGGGCGGTACCACGCGCATTGTCCAAAATCTTACTAATTTTCTATTCTGCGTCATAGCATCAACCCATCTACCAAGTTTCATCGCTTTATCCGCCTTTGGCAATGAATTATCGCATTTTTTCGGTTTTTCGAAATTTTCGATATCGAAAAAGTGGGCGTGGTTATAGTCCGATATCGTTCATTTTAAATAGCGATCTGAGATGAGTGCCCAGAAATCTACATACCAAATTTCATCAAGATACCTCAAAATTTACTCAAGTTATCGTGTTAACGGACAGACGGACGGACGGACGGACGGACATGGCTCAATCGAATTTTTTTTCGATACTGATGATTTTGATATATGGAAGTCTATATCCATCTCGATTCCTTTATACCTGTACAACCAACCGTTATCCAATCAAAGTTAATATACTCTGTGAGCTCTGCTCAACTGAGTATAAAAATAGGTAGGTACTTTGGGTGAGGATGCAAAGCTTCACGTTTTTTATGGTCTGCATGTAAAAACTATGACTACGAATCACGTATTTCAAAAATATATGAGGTAAACGTAACCATTTGATGAAATTTGACTAATTTTGCAGCTTCTATCCGTAAAAAAGGGGCAAAAATATATATACCACCGATCTCTATGATTTTTTCAGACAACAATATATGTTATATACGTAAGCATTTGGTGAAATTTGAAGCTTCTAGCTGTTAAAACGGGGCAGAAATTGCGCAACGTTTCTTATCTGAACAATCGGTTGTATGAGATATATACTATGTATACAACCGATCTCAATGATTTTTCAGACATCTATATATGCTATACACGTAAGCATTTGGTGAAATTTGAAGCCTCTAGCTGTTAAAATGGGGCCGAAATCGCAAAAAAAAAATATATATATACTATATATATATACTATGTATACCATCATATATATATTATATATATCACCGATCCCTATGATTTTTTGACACAACAATATATACTATATACCTAAGCAATCGGTGTAATTTGAAGCTTATAGCTGTTAAAATGGGGTAGAAATTGCGAAAAGCTTCTTATCTGAACAATCGGTTGTATGAGATATATACTATATATACAACCGATCTCTATGTTTTTTCAGACAACAATATATGCCATATATGTAAGCATTCGTTGAAATTTGAAGCCTCTAGCTCTTAAAATAGGGCAGTAATTACGAAAAGTTTCTTATCTGAACAATTGGTTGTGGGGGATATATACTATATATACAACCGATCTCATAAATTTTTTCAGGCAACAATATGTGCAATATACGAAAGTATATGGTGAAGTTTGAATCTTCAATCTGTTAAAATGATTAAGATATTACAAAAATCCTCTTTTTCTGAAAAATCGGTTGTATGGAGGATATATGCTATAGTGGTCCGATCCGGCAGGTTCCTATCAATGTCTAATCGGACACACAAATACACCCGCTCACCAAATTTTATCAAGATATCTCAAAAATTGAGGGACTAGCATGCATACAAACAGACAGACGGACAGACGGACAGACGGACATGGCTAAATCAACTCAGCTCTTCAACCTGATTATTTCGGTATACTTAATGGTGGGTCTATCTATTTTCCTTCAAGGACTTACAATTTTGGGTTTCGTGACGAAATTAATATACCATTTCATTTTCATGAAAGTTGTAAAAATAGGTAGGTACTTTGTGTGAGGATGCAAATTTGCAGGTTTTTGTGGTCTGCGTGTAAAAACTATGACTACGAATCACGTATTTCAACAATATATGACGTAAACGTAACTATTTGATGAAATGTTATAAATTTTGAAGCTTCTAGCCGTAAAAAAGGGGCAAAAAAATACAGTTTATATGGGGTATATAATATATGTACCACCGATCTCAATGATTTTTTCAGACAACATTATATACTATACATGTAAGCATTTGGTGAAATTTGAAGCTTCTAGCTATTAAAATGGGCAAGAAATTGCGCAAAGTTTCTTATTTGAACAAGCGGTTGTATGAGATGTATACTATATATACCACCCATCTCAATGATTTTTTCAGACATCAATATATGCTATACACGTAAGCATTTGGTGAAATTTGAAGCTTCTAGCTGTTAAAATGGGGCCGAAATCGCAAAAAAAAATATATATACTATATATATATAATATATATACCATCATATATATTATATATATCACCTATCTCTATGATTTTTTTACACAACAATACATACTATATACGTAAGCAATCGGTGAAATTTGAAGCTTATAGCTGTTAAAATGGGGTAGAAATTGCGAAAAGTTTCTTATCTGAACAATCGGTTGTATGAGATATATACTATATATACAACCGATCTCTATGATTTTTCAGACAACAATATATGCTATATACGTAAGCAATCGGTGAAATTTGAAGCTTATAGCTGTTAAAATGGGGTAGAAATTGCGAAAAGTTTCTTATCTGAACAATCGGTTGTATGAGATATATACTATATATACAACCGATCTCTATGATTTTTTCAGACAACAATATATGCTATATACGTAAGCAATCGGTGAAATTCGAAGCTTATAGCTGTTAAAATGGGGTAGAAATTGCGAAAAGTTTCTTATCTGAACAATCGGTTGTATGAGATATATACTATATATACAACCGATCTCTATGATTTTTTCAGACAACAATATATGCTATATACGTGAGCAATCGGTGAAATTTGAAGCTTATAGCTGTTAAAATGGGGTAGAAATTGCGAAAAGTTTCTTATCTGAACAATCGGTTGTATGAGATATATACTATATATACAACCGATCTCTATGATTTTTTCAGACAACAATATATGCTATATACGTAAGTAATCGGTGAAATTTGAAGCTTATAGCTGTTAAAATGGGGTAGAAATTGCGAAAAGTTTCTTATCTGAACAATCCGTTGTATGAGATATATACTATGTATACCACCGATCTCAATGATTTTTTCAGACATCAATATATGCTATACACGTAAGCATTTGGAGAAATTTGAAGCTTCTAGCTGTTAAAATGGGGCCGAAATCGCAAAAAAAAAAAATATATATACTATATATATATAATATATATACCATCATATATATTATATATATCACCTATCTCTATGATTTTTTGACACAACAATACATACTATATACGTAAGCAATCGGTGAAATTTGAAGCTTATAGCTGTTAAAATGGGGTAGAAATTGCGAAAAGTTTCTTATCTGAACAATCGGTTGTATGAGATATATACTATATATACAACCGATCTCTATGATTTTTCAGACAACAATATATGCTATATACGTAAGCAATCGGTGAAATTTGAAGCTTATAGCTGTTAAAATGGGGTAGAAATTGCGAAAAGTTTCTTATCTGAACAATCGGTTGTATGAGATATATACTATATATACAACCGATCTCTATGATTTTTGCAGACAACAATATATGCTATATATGTACGTAAGCAATCGGTGAAATTTGAAGCTTATAGCTGTTAAAATGGGGTAGAAATTGCGAAAAGTTTCTTATCTGAACAATCGGTTGTGTGAGATATATACTATATATACCACCCATCTCAATGATTTTTTCAGAAAACAATATATACTATACACGTAAGCATTTGTTGAAATTTGAAGCTTCTAGCTGTTAAAATAAGGAAGAAATTGCGCAAAGTTTCTAATCTGAGCAATCGGTTGTATGAGATGTATACTATATATACCACCCATCTCAATGATTTTTTCAGACAACAATATATACTATACACGTAAGCATTTGGTGAAATTTGAAGCTTCTAGCTGTTAAAATAAGGAAGAAATTGCGCAAAGTTTCTTATCTGAACAATCGGTTGTATGAGATATATACTATGTATACCACCGATCTCTATGATTTTTTCATACAACAATATATGCTATATACGTAAGCAATCGGTGAAATTTGAAGCTTATAGCTGTTAAAATGGGGTAGAAATTGCGAAAAGTTTCTTATCTGAACAATCGGTTGTATGAGATATATACTATATATACAACCGATCTCTATGATTTTTCAGACAACAATATATGCTATATACGTAAGCAATCGGTGAAATTTGAAGCTTATAGCTGTTAAAATGGGGTAGAAATTGCGAAAAGTTTCTTATCTGAACAATCGGTTGTATGAGATATATACTATATATACAACCGATCTCTATGATTTTTCAGACAACAATATATGCTATATACGTAAGCAATCGGTGAAATTTGAAGCTTATAGCTGTTAAAATGGGGTAAAATTGCGAAAAGTTTCTTATCTGAACAATCGGTTGTATGAGATATATACTATATATACAACCGATCTCTATGATTTTTTCAGACAACAATATATGCTATATACGAAAGTAATCGGTGAAATTTGAAGCTTATAGCTGTTAAAATGGGGTAGAAATTGCGAAAAGTTTCTTATCTGAACAATCGGTTGTATGAGATATATACTATGTATACCACCGATCTCAATGATTTTTTCAGACATCAATATATGCTATACACGTAAGCATTTGGAGAAATTTGAAGCTTCTAGCTGTTAAAATGGGGCCGAAATCGCAAAATAAAATATATATATACTATATATATATAATATATATACCATCATATATATTATATATATCACCGATCTCTATGATTTTTTGACACAACAATACATACTATATACGTAAGCAATCGGTGAAATTTGAAGCTTATAGCTGTTAAAATGGGGTAGAAATTGCGAAAAGTTTCTTATCTGAACAATAGGTTGTATGAGATATATACTATATATACAACCGATCTCTATGATTTTTCAGACAACAATATATCCTATATACGTAAGCAATCGGTGAAATTTGAAGCTTATAGCTGTTAAAATGGGGTAGAAATTGCGAAAAGTTTCTTATCTGAACAATCGGTTGTATGATATATATACTATATATACAACCGATCTCTATGATTTTTGTAGACAACAATATATGCTATATATGTACGTAAGCAATCGGTGAAATTTGAAGCTTATAGCTGTTAAAATGGGGTAGAAATTGCGAAAAGTTTCTTATCTGAACAATCGGTTGTATGAGATATATACTATATATACAACAGATTTCTTTGATTTTTTCAGACAACAATATATGCTATATACGTAAGCAGTCGGTGAAATTTGAAGCTTATAGCTGTTAAAATGGGGTAGAAATTGCGAAAAGTTTCTTATCTGAACAATCGGTTGTATGAGATATATACTATATATACAACCGATCTCTATGATTTTTTCAGACAACAATATATGCTATATACGTAAGTAATCGGTGAAATTTGAAGCTTATAGCTGTTAAAATGGGGTAGAAATTGCGAAAAGTTTCTTATCTGAACAATCGGTTGTATGAGATATATACTATATATACAACCGATCTCTATGATTTTTTCATACAACAATATATGCTATATACGTAAGCAATCGGGGAAATTTGAAGCTTATAGCTGTTAAAATGGGGTAGAAATTGCGAAAAGTTTCTTATCTGAACAATCGGTTGTATGAGATATATACTATATATACCACCCATCTCATTTGGTGAAATTTGAAGCTTCTAGCTGTTAAAATAAGGAAGAAATTGCGCAAAGTTTCTTATCTGAGCAATCGGTTGTATGAGATGTATACTATATATACCACCCATCTCAATGATTTTTTCAGACAACAATATATACTATACACGTAAGCATTTGGTGAAAGTTGAAGCTTCTAGCTGTTAAAATAAGGAAGAAATTGCGCAAAGTTTCTTATCTGAACAATCGGATGTATGAGATATATACTATGTATACCACCGATCTCAATGATTTTTTCAGACATCAATATATGCTATACACGTAAACATTTGGTGAAATTTGAAGCTTCTAGCTGTTAAAATGGGGCCGAAATCGCAAAAAAAATATATATATACTATATATATATAATATATATACCATCATATATATTATATATATCACCGATCTCTATGATTTTTTGACACAACAATACATACTATATACGTAAGCAATCGGTGAAATTTGAAGCTTATAGCTGTTAAAATGGGGTATAAATTGCGAAAAGTTTCTTATCTGAACAATCGGTTGTATGAGATATATACTATATACACAACCGATGTCTATGATTTTTTCAGACAACAATATATGCTATATACGTAAGCAATCGGTGAAATTTGAAGCTTATAGCTGTTAAAATGGGGTAGAAATTGCGAAAAGTTTCTTATCTGAACAATCGGTTGTATGAGATATATACTATATATACAACCGATCTCTATGATTTTTTCAGACAACAATATATGCTATATACGTAAGTAATCGGTGAAATTTGAAGCTTATAGCTGTTAAAATGGGGTAGAAATTGCGAAAAGTTTCTTATCTGAACAATCGCTTGTATGAGATATATACTATATATACAACCGATCTCTATGATTTTTTCAGACAACAATATATGCTATATACGTAAGTATTCGGTGAAATTTGAAGCTTCTAGCTGTTAAAATGGGGCTGAAATTTGCGAAAATATATATATATATACTATATATATATACTATATATACCACCAAATATATACTATATATACCACCGATCTTTATGATTTTTTCAAACAACAATATATGCTATATACGTAAGCATTCGTTGAAATAGGGCAGTAATTACGAAAAGTTCCTTATCTGAACAATCGGTTGTGGGGGATATATACTATATATACGACCGATCTCATCAATTTTTTCAGGCAACAATATGTACACAATACGAAAGTATATGGTGAAGTTTGAAGCTTCAATCTGTTAAATTGGGTAGGATATTACAAAAATCCTCTTTTCCTGAAAAATTGGTTGTATGGAGGATATATGCTATAGTGGTCCGATCCGGTCGGTTCCGACAAATGTCTAATCGGACACCCAAATACACCCGCTCACCAAATTTTATCAAGATATCTCAAAAATTGAGGAACTAGTTTGCATACAAACAGACAGACGGACAGACGGACAGACGGACATGGCTAAATCAACTCAGCTCTTCAACCTGATTATTTCGGTATACTTAATGGTGGGTCTATCTATTTTCCTTTAAGGACTTACAATTTTCGGTTTCGTGACGAAATTAATATACCATTTCATTTTCATGAAAGGTATAAAAATACCTTTTCTTCTTAATAACGGAATGCTAAATATATTGAAAATACTCTAATTGCGAAAGAATTACTATTAAAAAATTGTACTTACCTTCGAGCTTAGAATCCATCAAAAAAATTATATAAAAGTGTTCACTTAAAAGAAATATGAAGCTTAATATTCAACAAGAATTTTGCAAATTAATCAATGCATTTTACGGCCACTCCTGCCTTCTTACTTCAATTACTCAATATATATGAGCAGAAATATCAAAAAAAAAGCAAAACTCCCGTTATTTTGTTTGTTTTCTTTCATTTCTCATTACACTTTTCTTGAAATAAGAACTTTGTTTTCGTCCAGCTAGCTTGTTCTACACGAAACACTGTGCGTTGGCCAGAGGCATTCGCGCTAAGAGATATTTCTGCAGTTACGGTTGTAAATAAATTTTTTAAAGAATATATTTCACGTTTTGGGGTTCCATTGGAAATAACAACGGATCAGGGATCTCAGTTTACTTTAAACTTGTTTTCAGAATTAACGAAACTTCTTGGAAGTCATCAAATAACGACTTCTTCCTATCATCCCCAAGCTAATGGAGTGATAGAACGTTTCCATAGACAGCTTAAATCTTCAATAATGGCTAGGAATGGGTCCAGGGATTGGTATGAAGAGTTACCAATAGTGATTATGGGTTTGCGATCGATTTTTAAGGAAGATATTTCGGCAACACCAGCTGAAATGGTTTATGGGCAAAATTTAAGATTACCTGGTGAATTATTTGTTTCAACTACAGAGAATGTAACTTCAGCGCATGTTTTAAGTAGTTTGCGTGAACGTTTTAAAAATTTTAAATCAAATTTGGAACATCATCAAAATTCCTTGCAGCATCCGTATGACGGTCCTTATAGAGTTATTGAAAAAGATATTAAAAACTTTAAAATTGAGATAAATAATGAAATTAAATCTATTCCTATTGATCGTTTAAAACCAGCAATGATTGATAAAATACAGATACCTAACACAAAAACAAAAAAGAAAGTTACTTTTAATTTATTTAACGTTAAATCTCCGGAAGGGGGACTATTGTACGGTTATATTTATATTCAACTTCAAATGTACCTACTTTAAATAAATTGAATTTTTGGTTCTTGTTAATTTTTTATATTTCAATTTTGAAATGATTGTTTCAAAAATTTTCATGCTGTTATAAAATTTTAAAAACGAATTATTAGCATACATTTGGGAGTAATTATATTAAAGATATTTTATAAAATAAAATAGTGCGTGTATAATAAATAGTGGTATAATTAACGACCACCTAGTGCGTGTACAATAAATAGTGGTATATTTATCAACTACCACAATGTGTTTTTCGATGGCTCATAAAACATTGGAACAACTTGGTATGGCCTCGCCCAATCGACCAGGGCATGGTTTATTTAATCAAGAAGTGGAACGCGAACGAAATTTCGATACCAATGAATTGGCAACATTTCTTCATGCAAATATTCAAAAGCTCAATGCAGAGCAAAAACGAGCTTATGATACAATTATGCATGCCGTCGACAATGCACTTGGTGGATTTTGTTTTTTGGATGCTCCTGGAGGAACTGGAAAAACATTTTTAATTTCTTTGCTTTTGGCTGCTTTACGATCACAAAATAGAACTGTATTAGCACTAGCGTTCTCTGCAATCGCAGCTACTTTATTGGATGGCGGTCGAACGGCGCATTCTGCACTTAAGTTGCAATGTTCAACTTATTGATCATCCGACATGTAACATTTCGAATGGCAAAGGTGTTGCAACAATGTGCCTTAGTTGTATGGGACGAATTTACCATGGCTCATAAGAAGTGGTAAGAGTGGAGTTTTGGTATTGTTAGCCGGTGATTTTCGGCAGACAATGCCAGTTATCCCAAAATCTACTGCTGCTGATGAACTAAATAGACCTTCGAAATCTTCCAATTTGTGGAGGTTTGTAAAAACAATTTAGCTTTAACAAAAAATTGTTAGCTATTGGAGATGGTAAAATTCGTGCTGAAAATATGGGGTTGATAATATTACCCCAAAGCTTTTGCCATTATACTGAAACCAAAAAACAATTGGTTTCGAAGGTCTTTCCCAATTTAAGAGAGCGATACAAAAATCATGCTTGGTTAAGTGAAAGAGCTATTTTGGCAGGAAAAAATAAAGATGTCAGAGAAATGAATGCAAATATTCAGTCGCAAATAATTGGAGACTTGGTATCATACAAGTCAGTAGGTAATGTTATCCATCAAGAAGATATTGTTAACTATCCAACAGAATTTCTAAATTCACTCGATGTGCCGGGACTGCCCGTACATAATTTAGAGCTAAAAATTGGGGTACCTGTGATAATGCTTCGTAACATTAATCAACCAAAACTGTGTAATGGCACCAGACTTGCAGTGAAAAGGCTTATGAATAACATCACTGAAGCCATAATTTTAACGGGAAAATACAAAGGTGAAGATGTATTGATTTCACGAATTTTCATGATACCAACTGATATGCCATTTGAGTTTAAACGCCTTCAATGTTCCGTGCGACTTGCTATTGCCATAAGGATTAATAAAGCGCAAGGCCAATTTTCCAAGTCTGTGGATTAGACTTGGAATATCAAGTTTGTTCCCACCGACATCTTTACGTTGGATGTTCAAGAGTTGGTAAGCCTTCAGAGTCATTCATTTTCAGTCAAGACGAAAAAACCAAAAACGTTGTTTATCAAAGAGCATTGCAATGATTTTTTATAAATAATTGCTGCTGATGTTTTTCTAACATGACTGCATATCCATATTTCATTTGATTTTCACAAGCCATTTTTTTAATAAAAAAAAAAAAAATAAATGTAAGGCGCGATAACCTCCGAAGAGATCTAAGGCCGAGCTTCTCTTCCAATTTGCGTCGTGCTCCTCTTGATTTTCCCTACAAATTGGCCGGACGGGACCTACATATTTTATGCCGACTCCGAATGGCATCTGCAAGGCAGATGAGTTTTCACTGAGAGCTTTTCATGACAGAAATACACCCGGGGCGCTTGCTAAACACTGCCGAGGGGCGACTCCGCTTGGAAAAAATTTCTTCTAATTGAAAAATCTTATTTCTAAAATTTTGATGTTGCTTTGCCCGGGGTTTAAACCCAGGGCATACGGTGTGGTAGGCGGAGCACGCTACCATCACACCACTTTAATAACTTCTGTAATTATGTAAGCTTTTATAAAATAAAATAAAACCACAATGAACAATTTAAAGTTGCTCAACAGGAGTCAAAAAGTATTTCAGTTATATCTAACGAAGTTCGCGGGGTCTTTACTAGTCTATATATATATGTAAAAAAGAAATGTCTTTCGTACGACCGCGATGGCTGCCCAAACGGCTAAGCCGATCACAGTTCTGTAAAAAGTAGTTTCTTTGACCTTCTTTGTGGAAGGCTTATAGATAAAAAAAATTCAAAAATGTTTGGTTTTGCGGCCGAAAAATGCGGACAGCTGAGATCTCAAGATTTCGCATTTTTCTTGCGTTTTCAGTACATTGTATGCCACTAAACTACCAATCCGCTGAACCGATTTAGTTAGTGTTTGGAACATGGGTCAGCGCTTTAAAGGAAAACGTTCCTACCATACGTTGACTCCCGGGGTGGCGCTGGGTTCCCGACCTCGGCTTTTGCAGATATAGGTCATAGAATATCTCTGTACGATATGCGTATCAAATGATAGGTATTGATGAGAGTTTTAACAAGGAGGTGAAACCGGGTTCATATGAGACCCATTCCCGGAATATCGACCAAAATGTGGACTAGGGGTGACCCTAGGATGCTTTTATACGATATGGGTATTAAATTAAAGGTATTAATAATATGTGAACCATTTAAAGAGATATCGACCAAAATGTGGACCAGGGCTGACCACATGATATCGCAATTTTATTGCGTTTTCAGTAATTTGGAACATGCGTCAGTGCTTTGAAAGGAAACTTTCCTAATGACAGATACCCCACCTCACCTCACCACACCTAACCGCAGCTCACCTCATTTCATCACACTTCACCCCACCACAAGTAACAGTAATTGTCATGCATAATTCGTCGGGTTTGCGTTTTTTCTTCTTTCATTGCAATAAGCACGCGTATTAATTAAAAAACAAGTAAGGAAGGCTAAGTTCGGGTGTAACCGGACATTACATACTAAGCTGAGAGCTATGGAGACAAAATAAGGGAAAATCACCATGTAGGAAAATTAACCTAGGATAACTCTGGAATGTGTTTGCATCAAATGGGCCTTCCAAAGAGTATTTTAAGATGGACTGGGCCATAGTTCTATAGGTGGGTGCCACTTAGGGATACCACCATAAAGGTGGACCAGGGCTGACTCTACAATTTGTTTGTACGATATGGGTATCAAATGAAAGGCGTTAATGAGTATTTTAAAAGAGAGTGGACCTTAGTTCTATAGGTGGACGCCTTTTCGAGATATCGCCATAAAAGTGGCCCAGGGGTGACTCTAGAATGGGTTTGTAAAATACGTATCAAACGAAAGGTGTTAATGAGTATTTTAAAAGGGAGCGGGCCTTAGTTCTATAGGTGGACGCCTTTTCGAGATATCGCCATAAAGGTGGACCAGGGTGACTCTAGAATTTGTTTGTACGATGTGGGTATCAAATGAAAGGTGCTAATGAGTATTTTAAAACGGAGTGGGCCTTAATTCATAAAGGTGGACCAGGGATGACTCTAGAATTTGTTTGTACGACATGGGTATCAAATGAACGGTGTTAATGAGTATTTTTAAACGGACTGGGCCTTAGTTCTATAGGTGGACGCCTTTTCGAGATATCGCCTTAAAGGTGGACCAGGGGTGACTCTAGAATGTGTTTTTACAATATGGGTATCAAATTAAAAGTATTAATGAGGGTTTCAAAAGGGGTGATGGTAGTTGTATATGTGAAGGCGTTTTCGAGATATCGACCAAAATGTGGACCAGGGTGACCCAGAACAGCATCTTTCGGGTAGCGCTAATTTATTTATATGTGTAATACCACGAATAGTAGTCCTGCCAAGATTGCAAGGGCTTTTGATTTCGCCGTGCAGAACTTTTTCATTTTCTTCTACTTAATATGGTAGGTGTCACACCCATTTTACAAAGTTTTTTTCTAAGGTTATATTTTGCGTCAATAAACCAATCCAATTACCATGTTTCAACTCTTTTTTCATATTTGGTATAGAATTATGGCATTTTGTTCATTTTTCGTAATTTTCGATATCGAAAAAGTGGGCGTGGTCATAGTCGGATATGGGCCATTTTTTATACCAATACAATGTGAGTTCAGGTAAGTCCGTGAACTGAGTTTAGTAAAGATATATCGATTTTTGCTCAAGTTATCGTGTTAACGGCCGAGCGGAAAGACAGACGGTCCACTGTGTATAAAAACTGGGCGTGGCTTCAACCGATTTCGCCCTTTTTCACAGAAAACAGTTACCGTCCTAGAATCTAAGCCCCTACCAAATTTCACAAGGATTGGTAAATTTTTGTTCGACTTATGGCATTAAAAGTTTCCTAGACATATTAAATGAAAAAGGGCGGAGCCACGCCCATTTTGAAATTGTCTTTTATTTTTGTATTTTGTTGCACCATATCATTACTGAAGTTGTATGTTGACATAATTTACTTATATACTGTAAAGATATTAAATTTTTTGTTAAAAATTGATTAAAAAAATTTTTTTTTGTTAAAGTGGGCGTGGTCGTTCTCCGATTTTGCTAATTTTTATTAAGCATACATAAGTAAATTTTACTAATTTTCTACTCGCGTCATAAGATCAACTGACCTACCAAGTTTCATCGCTTTATCCGTTTTTGGTAATGAATTATCGCACTTTTACGGTCTTTCGATATCGAAAAAGTGAGCGTGGTTATGATCCGATATCGTTCATTTTAAATAGCGATCTGAGATGAGTGCCCAGGAACCTACATACCAAATTTCATCAAGATACCTCAAAATTTACTCAATGTATCGTGTTAACGGGCGGACGGACGGACATGGCTCAATCAAATTTTTTTTCGATACTGATGATTTTGATATATGGAAGTCTATATCTATCTCGATTCCTTTATACCTGTACAACCAACCGTTATCCAATCATAGTTTATATACTCTGTGAGCTCTGCCCAACTGAGTATAATAAGTACGTATGTACATGTGAACCAGCGGAAAATTAAAAAGAAAATGCAATGATTGAGATATGTTTAAAACATAGTACACATTGGAAAATTTAGAAAATACATTTAGCGATTTAAAAATATTTAAAAAAATCGTAAAAATTTAATTCAGTGATTGACAGCTATTAAAAAATTTTATAAATAAAAAGTGAGTTGTGTTTTTGTGCTGATAATAATAAATTTTTGGTTCTTTTTTCTCAAGTTTAAAGTTAATTTTTCAGTGAGCACAAATTATGCCCCCAATACGACGCAATATCGGTCGTCGTACCCGTAATGCTAGACGTTTGTCTTACTGCTCAGAAGAACAACGCGAACGATTTAATGTAGGCAAACATGACCGAAATGCATGGTTACGTTCTGCTCGAGGTGAAGAAGAAAGGGAAGAACGTAATAGAAGTGATAGATTAAGAATGCAGCGTAGTGTGGATGTTCGTAATCGATCTAATGATAGGAGTGAACATTGCAATTTGAATGTTCGTGTTCGTAGACAAAGCTGTGTTCGTAACAATTTAGAACGTGTCGCCTTTGAATACGATCCCGCAGTTGATTACGGTTCAAACACATCCATTGTCATTGGCACAATGAACAAAATTTGTCAGTATTGTGGTGCGAAAAAATTCAAAAAGAAACAGTGGGGTTGTGCGGTGCAAACGGAAAAATTAAACTGCCGGTATTGCAAGCTCCACCTGAGCCTTTGATTTCACTAAAGTTCGGAGCAACAGGACAATCGAAGCATTTTTTTTTTTTAAATATACAAGCATATAATTCGTGCTTCCAAATGACGTTGTTTGGCGCAACTATTATAATACACAATGACTTTATGCCGACTTTTAAGGTAATTTAGTCGCGTGATGACAGCTACATTATTTTCGGTGAATTTGTGAAAAAATAGCGGCAAGTTTAAAATTTTATTCTTCGATAAATATAATATCGGTAATTTTAGAGTAAATATTCTATGAATAGATACTTTAAGGCCCACTTGCTGAACGGCAAGTTAAATTTATAGCTCAGAGTTAATTTGAAAATTTGTCAAAAATGTATGAATTTAACCCCTCATTTGATGTCAATTCTGAGTTAAAAATATAAATTTTTTTTAGCAAGTGGGCTTAAGAAACCTATGTAATATGATATCAAAAATTTAAGATTTTTTCGAAAATTGACACATATTGTATATTTAATGAGAACAAGTAAAGGTGTCTAAGTTTGGGTGTAACCGAAATTATATACTCAGCGTGATCTTCAATTGCACATTTCATTTCTTGATAAGTGAAATATCATTGATTTAAAACAATTTTTTGCTAAATTATAGCTTATTATTCTAGTCTACGACCCTTTTAAAATTCTTTTATAAAAAAAAAATGGGCGTAGTCTTTAACCGATCTCGTCCATTCTTTCTGGAAATATTTCCTGCCATAGGGAAAATCTGCGTACCCAATTTTATTACGATCCGTTAATTTTTCTTCGAGTTATGGCTCCCGAAACATAGAAATTTGCTTAGTCATAAATGGGCGGTGCCATGCCCATTATTTTAAATTTGAAGTTTTTACTATTTATTGTTATAAATCCACTTAGGAAATGAAATACCATTGATATAAAGCCCTTTTTTGCAAAGATATAGCTTATTTTATTAATCCACGACCCTTTTAAACATCTTTTATATAAAAGTGGGCGTGGTCCTTAACCGATTTCGTTAATTTTTCTTCAAAGCATTCCTTATAGTAAGGGCAACCTCTCTGCCGAATTTTGTTACGATAGGTTTAACGATTTTTGATTTATGATTAATAATTTTGGGTGTCTTTGATGGGGATGTCTCGCCTTGCACACACCGGCGTCATCCCAAAACGTCGATTCGTAGGTGCTTGCACCCTCCCTCACAATGGGGTGGAGCCTCCTCGCGGTGGCACCTCGTAACGCATCGGCGGCGAATGCGAGCGACAACCCGTTTCTCCTCTCTTCAACCAGATTTCCCTTCTTATACCATCTCCCATCCGCACTCCGTTTTCCCTAGGCCAAGTTTTCCTATAAACAGGGGCTATTTTTCGTTCAAGACCGGCCATACGTGGCGAAGAGTCACACCCTGAATAAGGTGCCCAAGCTTTACTAGCAAATATCGCGGATATAGAGAGGACAACTCGATAAAACCCGTAATTCCGAGTGTCGTCAGAACCGTGCTCATGGGATGAATGGCACTACGTTAGTGTGTCTTATAACGGTGGCCTCCAGATACCTGACGCCCTCTGGTTGTAAATAGTCTTGCTGGGATATTTGGGGCTATGTCCCAGCTGACCTACCTTCCCCCATATTCGTGAATATTTTTCTGGATCAAAATAATATAAAAATCAACCAAAATGGAGCTGAACAGCTCCCAATAGATCAGGTCGATTGCGACCTTTCGGTGCAAGCCGAATCAGCTGTCGCCACAGACTTGCCGGGGCCGAATATACCGCTACATGACGTGGAGATGGCAGATGTGGGGACTCTGCAGGATGCAATTAGGGGAGAGTCACAATCCACAGTATCGCCGGAGGATGAGGAGAGGCTCCTTGTCTCTCCGGCGAAAAGAGATCAGCCTGGCTGGAATGCAGAGCGAGATCAGCTGAATGGTGCCGCTCGAAAACGTCTCAAGCGATTATTGGCCAGGGGGATTAGCTACAATGAAGCCAGGGGAATTGCCAAAGAACCCTTGGGATCGGTCCGTGGTGAGGGGTCAGCCAAGAGAGGCCGCTCAGATAGCTCGAGACCACCAGAGAGAGAGCCCAAAAAGATGTCGCTGCCCACAGCTGGCAACACAAAAATATTGTCAGCCAAGCAGTCGGCAACTTTCAGGGATGTCCTGAGTGGGGTAAGGCTGGGCATTATACCTCCCGACTGTCCAGCCACGTTCTGGTCTTTAGGGGAACTGAAGGCCATACAAAAGGCCATCCTGGGAGAGGTGATGAGCCGAAAAGATGGTGCTATAAAGCCCAACTTTAGCGGTTGCACACCTCGTCCAGGCTGGTATTCTATCACCTGCAGGGATTCAACCACCGCGGAGTGGCTAAGGGCTATCGCCCCAATGCCCAGTGCCAAGCTGAAGGTGGTATCTGATGTGGATATACCACGTCGCATCATTCTCGTGGGGCACTTTAAGGAAGAGGAATGCCCCTCAAACGACGACATCTTGAGGTTAGCTGAGGCCCATAATGTCGGCTTAAGTACCAGGAACTGGAGAATCCTCATCCGGATTCGAAAGTCCACAGAGGCGGAAGTTACTATAGCCGTCGATCCGTTTTCTTCGGAGCTATTAAATCAACGCAACTACTTGATTTTCTGTGGGTTTGACAGGGTCAAGTTAAGGCCCAAAAACAAGCCATCCCTGCTCCTGGTAAATATAAATACCAGCGGCAGTGACAATAAGGGTGAGGGGAATGATACGGTTGACGATGACAAACCGTGCTGTTCGAAGAACCAGAACGTATCTAGTAGGCATTTACCTATTGAATAGCAGGATTTGCCGATTCAATCGGACACCCCCCAAAAACCTTCTCAAGAAGAGCCCAGACCTTCTGGGTCTAGTGTTGGCCCACAAAGGCCAAACGAGGCAGCGGCAGTCCGCCAGCCTGTCCCCCAAAACCCGGCAACAAGGCAACCACCTCGTGGGAGCCCCAGTGTAAGGAAAGGGAACAAAAAAGGGCGAGGACGAACGGCTGAAAAAGCCGTAATGTCGCTTAACAATAGGGCAAGGAAGGTGGCTACACGTGGCCGCAAAGACCATAAATAGTGTCTCCCCTCCCCATCAAAGCCCAAAAGCAAAGACGTCTGAAATACCTTCAGGTGAATCTTCACCATGCCAAGACAGCCTCAGTGTCCTAATTAAAAAATTTGCAGAGGAAGGTCTGGGGATAGCCTTCATCCAGGAGCCCTGGATTCAACACAGTGCCGTAAAAGGCCTGAACAGTACTGATGGTAAGTTAATTTATGCCGCCAGTTCTCGCCCAAGAGCGGCGATGCTTTTAAGCAACAAACTAATGTTTCTTCCACTTTTACAGTTTATGATGGCTGATCTCGTAGCAGTTTGGGCTAAAATTCCAACCCCAGGAGGCGAACAAGAGGCAATCTTGGCCTCTGCCTACTTTCCGGTGGAGAAATAAACGGCCCCAACAACCGAAACAATAGTCCTTATCAAATACTGTCAGCAGAGTGGCACACCATGGATCCTCTGCTGTGACGCAAATTCCCTTCATACAACATGGGGTAGTACGAACATCAAAAACAGGGGTGAGTACCTCCTTGAGTTTATCAGTAGTAATAATATAAGCATTAACAATCGGGGCACTGAACCCTCCTTTGTAAATGCTATTAGAGGGGAAGTTTTAGATCTTACTCTGTGCAGCCATAATATGGCCAGTACTGTCACTAACTGGTATGTTTCAGGAGAGGAATCAATCTCGGACCACAAACACATTGTACTCGACATTGGTCACTTTCCGGAACTCATGTCAGTTTTTAGAAGACGCAGGAAAACCAACTGGGAGCTTTTCCGTTTTAGTATTGAGGAAGCTGGTAACCGCTTACAGCGACCTATAACCACCGTGCAGGAGCTTGAGAAGGAAGCTGAACAGCTCCACTCAGATTTGAGAACAGCTTTCAATGAGAGTTGCCCCCAAGGAAAGATACGTACACAACGTGATATGCCTTGGTGGAACAAAAAGCGTGGGCAGCTAAGATGCCAGGCTAGGAAGCTGTTCAATAAAGCGAGAGCTACGGGCGACTGGGATTCATACAAAGTCGCTCTAACATCTTACAATAAAGAACTTAGGAAATCTTAAAGGGCTACCTGGAGAGAACACTGTGAAAAGATTAATGATCTTCCAGCAGCGGTTCGAATACAAAAAGCCCTTTCTAGAGATCACAGAAATGTAATTAGCACGTTGAAAAAAACAGATGGGAGCTACCCCACGCGGCTGGAAGAGACGAGCTAACTATTACTCGAAACACACTTTCCTAACTACACAGCAGGCTATCAATCACCACCTATAATGGCAGATATGCCAATCATCAGTGGTAATGAAAAGCCTATCAACAAAGCTCACCACTGTGAAACGAGTGCAATGGGCTCTGTCTAATTTCAGCCCGTTCAATTCACCAGGACCGGAAGGGGTCTCCCCTTGTCTGTTACAGCAAGGGATAAAGCATATAGCCCCAGTCCTTTCCACTTTATATAAGGCATCTCCACTGCTCGGCAATATCCCGAGCAGGTGGGCAGAGGTTAAGGTAGTATTCTTACCAAAGCCAGGGAAACCCGAGCAACTGCTCTCGTCGTATCGACCAATAAGCCCGAGCTCGTTTCTCCCAAAAAGTTATGGAGAAAACCTTAGATCAGCATATCAGGGAGATCAATCTAAGTAAACTCCCTCTGTGTAGGAATCAGTTCGCCTACCAATCAGGGAAATCCACGGAGACGGCTATTCACAGTCTCACGGTAAAAATCGAAAAGGCTCTAGAGTCAAAAAATATAGCCCTCTGCGCTTTTATTGATATATCAGGTGCTTTTGATAACACAACACATCAAGTTATCGAAAAAGTTATGATTGACAAGGTCATAAGCCTTATAATAATACGATGGTTGCGGTCTTTGTTAAAGAGTAGAAAATCCATTTGGAACTGGGAGGGTCAACTTAATCAATTGCGTCCACAAGAGGTTGCCCACAAGGAGGTGTGCTCTCCCCTCTCCTGTGGACACTGGTCATTGATGGCCTTCTTCAGTTAATGAAAACCAAGGGATTTGACACACAAGGATATGCAGATGACCTAGTTATTTTCATCACAGGTATGCACGAAGATACACTATCAGATCGCATGCAACAAGCCCTTTGAATCATAGAGACGTGGTGCAATACCAAAGGATTTTCAACAAATTTTAACAAAACTGTTATAGTGCCTTTCACCCGGAGAAGAAAAGTATCCATCCCAGAACCATCCCTGGGTGGTACAAAAATACAATTATCAATGGAGGCCAAATATCTAGGGGTCAGACTGGATAGAACCTCATTTGAATGCTATCCTAAACAAGGCAACAAGAACTTTCTTCGCCTGTACTCGTCTCTACGGCAAAACATGGGGATTTGTCCAAAAATGGTATATTGTACCTTTAATACTGTCGTTAGGCCAATAGTCACCTATGCTTCTCTAGTTTGGTGGCAGAAGACCACGCAAAGAAAGACAACGGCTAAACTAAGCAAACTGCACCGATTAGTTTGCGTTGGCATAACGAGTGCGATGAGAACCGCCCCTGCTGTGCTTTAGTGGGAATACCTCCCTTCCCTATTCTGATAGAGAAAGAGGCAACACTAAGTGCACTAAGATTTCCAATGGGCCAAACTTCAAAAAATCGATACCCATGGGATGTTACCCCACGATATTTCAGGCAGAAATTCATGCAATAGAGGTCTGTGGTAGAGAATGTCTGCGGAGAGGCTCAACATCGAAGAGCATCTACATTATGTCGGACAGCCAGGCGGCACTGCGTGCCTTGCAATCCTACACAGTTACATTTAAGCTAGTGGATGAATGCACAAAAACAAGGTTTTATTGGGATGGGTTCCCGGACATCAGGGACATGAAGGTAATGAACATGCAGATTACCTAGCAAAGCAGGGTGCTACACCAGCATTCTATGGTCCAGAGCCCTTTTGTGGACTCACAAAAGCACACACCAGGGAAACTATAAGTAACTGGAAAACTAAACAATTCAATCACTGGATTGATTGCCCAGGGAAAACGCAGGTCAAACTGTTTATACTTCCGGCAACGAAAGTATCAGCCAAACTCATTAACCTAAGCTGGGAGGACCTATGAACACTTACTGGGTACTACATGGGACACTGCGGTCTAAGATATCACCTAAGTAAATTAAGTCTATCTGATACCCAAATTTGTGGTTTCTGTGAACTGGATGATGAAACGCCGGTTTACATTCTCTGCGAATGCGTCGCTCTAGCTAGGCAGAGACTAGGTGGTGGGAATCTTAATCCCTATGTGATATGGAGTAAAAAGCCTGAATAGGTACTCAGATACATCAAGAGCCTCCAGATACAAAATTAGGCTGAAAGGTCTTGCACAATAAATCTGCACAATGGCCGCAGTGCTTCCAGACCTTTTAATAATTACAATAATAATAATGATTAATAATATTTGTAAAATTTATTTTATCACAAGTGGCCGACGCCACGCCCATTTTAAATTTTTTTTTCAAATTTTTATCACGAGCCTCAATATCAGTCCACACGTCAAATTTCAACATTCTAGGTGTATTATTTAGTAAATAATCAGGTTTTTTGTGTTTTCCAAAATGTTATATATATAAAAAGTGGGCGTGGTTATCATCCGATTTCGGTCATTTTCAATACCAAATTATTCTGGGTCCAGATAAGCTAGTGTACCAAATTTTGTGAAGATATCTCAGTATTTACTCAAGTTATCGTGTTAACGGACAGACGGACGGACGGACATGGCTCAATTAAATTTTTTTTTCGACACTGATGATTTTGATATATGAACGGCTATATTCCTTTATACCTGTACAACCAACCATTATCCAATCAAAGTTAATATACTCTGTGTGCAAAGCACGCTGACTGTAAAAATGCATCGCAATAAAGGTGGACCAGGGGTCACTCTAGAACTTGTTTGTACGATATGGGTATCAATTGAAAGGCGTTAATGAGTGTTTTAAAAGGGAGTGGACCTTAGTTCTAGAGGTGGACGCCTTTTAGAGATATCGCCATAAAAGTGGACCAGGGGTGACTCTAGAATGGGTTTATACAATATGGGTATCAAACGAAAGGTGTTAATGAGTATTTTAAAAGGGAGTGAGCCTTAGTTCTAAGGGTGGACGCCTTTTCGAGATATTGCCATAAAGGTGGACCAGGGGTGCTAGAATTGGTTTGTACGATATGGGTATCAAATGAAAGGTGTTAATGAGTATTTTAAAAGGGAGTGGGCCTTAGTTCCATAGGTGGACGCCTTTTCGAGATATCGCCATAAAGGTGGATCAGTGGTGACTCTAGAATTAGTTTGTACGATGTGGGTATCAAATGAAAGGTGCTAGTGAGTATTTTAAAAGGGAGTGTGCTTTAATTCTATAGGTGGACGCCTTTTCGAGATATCGCCATAAATGTGGACCAGGGGTGACTATAGAATTTGCTTGTGCGAAATGGGTATCAAATGAAAGGTGTTAATGAGTATTTTAAAAGGGAGTGGGCCTTAGTTCTATAGGTGGATGCCTTTTCGAGATATCGCCATAAAGGTGGACCCGGGGTGACTCTAGAATGCGTTTGTACAATATGGGTATCAAATTAACAGTATTAATGATGGTTTCAAAAGGGAGTGGTGGTAGTTGTATATGTGAAGGCGTTTTCGAGATATCGACCAAAATGTGGACCAGGGTGACACAGAACATCATCTGTCGGGAACCGCTAATTTATTTATATTTGTAATACCACGAACAGTATTCCTGCCAAGATTCCAAGGGCTTTTGATTTCGCCCTGCAGAACTTTTTCATTTTCTTCTACTTAATATGGTAGGTGTCACGCCCATTTTACAAATTTTTTTTAAAGTTATATTTTGCGTCTGTTTGAACTCAATTTAATGAGCCTGGTATAATAAAACCCCAAATGGTTTGTTTCACAAATTTATTACGACTGACTGTTACATATTGCAAAGAAATTTATAAACGTAAAATATATTGGAAAATTCCAGTTACTTGACATCGAATGATGCTGAGTGAAAAAATAGTAATAACAATTTACATAAGAATGCAGTTATTTTCAGATTGGGAAATGTTCTTATGTGTAAATTTGTATATCCATGGGCAAAAGCCCAACTTATAAATCAATGAATAATTATTATTGTAAATATGTATGTAAATATGCATATATGTAAGTAAGGTAAGCACCCAGGTGGCCGTCGCATGATGTGCTTTATGTGTGTAGATATGTATACCTAAAACACTGGCACAGTGGTACAGCCGTGGATCAAAGAAATACAAATTGAATTAATCTGCTCCAACACACTCCACCCGTTGAAAGGTTCCTTTCAATATTTTACTCAACTGGTAATGGGGCTATCTTGTGTACTGGACATCGCACAGTGGCGCCTCTGCCGTTAAAGCATGGCAAAAATCAAAAAAATTATGAAAGCGTTCCCTAAATCTAATACATGTTTCTAATAGAGAATTTTCCAGGGATCAAGAATATATAACTGTTTTTTTTTACAGAAAGTTGTAGTTTACCACGTAGAGCCGCTCAAAGTTGACCAATTTTCAACATTGGGAAAAATTGGACATTTTTCTTCTTTTTCGTTGTATTTAAAATGGTTTTGTGAGTAAATAAGGCGGCCGGTTGTCGTTTTCCTGTATAGCAATTAAAGATAATTTAATTTAGGATTGAAACAAGGAAAAAATTGTTTTTTTTTTGTTGAAAGTTGGCGGATATACCTGTTTTTCAAAATGCTCATTTTTAGGCCCTTTTTAAAACTTTGATGGAAAAAAAAATGTTAAAATATGTGCTCCGTCAAATTGACAGTAGTTATTTGTGAAATATTCAGTTACCTAAATTCATAAAGTCTACCTGCGTCCAGCTGCAACTTCACTTTTTACATCAAATAAAGTTAAACAACCTTGGGCATAAATACGCGCCTGAGCAGGTATATATAATGCAGCACGGCCGTAAGGTCGTTTTTGTTATTGGAACTTGTTAACAACATACATTTTTAAGCTATTGCATAGATTTTATCCCGGGCTTGGCGACTAAATCAAAAAAAACCGTAACGGATAATTGTCAAAAAAGATCCGAAAAGGCTCGAAAAGGTTCGAAAAGTTTCGTAAAGGTTCGGTGTTAGCAACAGGCCAAATACATAAAATTGGATCTCTATCATAATAAGCGGTGGGCAGGTTACCAAATTGAGAATGTGTTAGTAAACACGAACACGTAGCGAGCACGAAAGCAAAATCAATTATTTATTTAGTTTGATTTCAATGCTTGAACGGTGACACGTGTCAGACGCACTCTTTGGTACTCTGTTTTAAGCGCGCGTGCGACACTTCCTCACCGTACGACCACCGAAATCAAACTAAAAGAGCTTTCGTTGATTTTCACGAAGTAGACATTGTGCTATCGCTTATCGTATACATATATGGTCGCTTACAAGCCAACCTAATAAAACCACACTGCGTTTTTTTAGCGCACGCAAACAACCGGCGTTTTTTGCCCTAACCCAAATAAGCATGCGTTGCGACAATGTAAAGCATGTGTGCAAACGTCAAATCTAAATGTCACGCAGAACAAAAATTGGAAATCGAGTTCGGTTTTCATGCAGCAAATTCAATTTGAGTTGCAAGTTGTATGTGCATGAGACATTTTTGACAGAAAATGACTTGCTTGCGTTTATATTAGGTTGGCTTGTTAGCAGGTGCTAAGCTCACGCCCACCCCGGATCATAAAGTTAAAGTTAAAGTGAATGTTAAAGTTAAAGCGAAAGTTAAAGTTAAAAATAAAGTTAAAGTTAAAGTTAAAGTTAAGGTTAAAGTTAAAGTTGAAGTTGAAGTTAAAGTTAAAGTTAAAGGTAAATTTAAAGTTAAAGTTAAAGTTAAAGTTAAAGTTAAAGTTAAAGTTAAAGTTAAAGTAAAAGTTAAAGTTAAATTTAAAGTTAAAGATAAAGTTAAAGTTAAAGTTAAAGATTTTAATTTTTTAATTTATTTGGATTAAAGTCGACACAGACACAATGCGGTCGACTACTAAGATATATAAAATATAAAATTAATGTTAGATTTAAAAATATTTAAATTCAACCATACATAGGAAAGAAAGTACAAAATATCAGGCCAGACGTGACAGTATTGAATTATGCAACTCGGAAAAGGAACATTCAAAACTGATGCAGTTATACAAGTTGTTGTAGTGCGAACACCAACTTCGCAGTGGATTATTTTTGGCAAAATTTTGCCGGCAAAGTGGTAAATAAAAAGGCACAAAGTGCCTGGACGTTCTACCAGGAACAGCAAAATTTAGTCGACTAACAAGATCAGATGAGTCGATCTCGCCCATAATGAGCTTGTGAATGAACATTACCCCGAGTAAAGTTCTTCGATTTTCTAAAGTTGGCAGATTTACAAGGAGAAGCCTATTTCTATATGGTGGCAAATGCACACTAGAATCCCAGTTAAGACCACGTAGTGGGCACCAGACACACGAACAATACTCTAAGATTGGTCGTACCAACGATGTGTAGAGGGTCTTAATCAGATACGGATCATTAAACTCCTTAGCCCATCGCTTCACAAAACCGAGTATACCCGTTGCTTTGCTTACCATTGATGAAATATGCGTATTAAAAGTCAGTTTAGGATCAAAAAGAACGCCTAGATCACTTACGACAGATATACGCTCCAAAGGCGTGCTGTTTAACGTATACCATGTCAAACTTGGCTTCACTCGGTGAAATGTCATTAGTTTGCACTTCGAGCAATTCAAACTAGTAAATTTGCAGTACAGCAACATTGAAATGAAAAAGTTAAAGTTACAGTTAAAGTGAATGTTAAAGTTAAAGTTGAAGTTAAAGTTAAAGTTAAAGTTAAAGTTAAAGTTAAAGTTAAAGTTAAAGTAAAAGTTAAAGTTAAAGATAAAGTTAAAGTTAAAGTGAATGTTAAAGTTAAAGCGAAAGTTAAAGTTAAAGGTGAAAATAAGGTTAAAGTTAAAGTGAATGTTAAAGTTAAAGAGACAGTTAAAGTAAAAGTTAAAACTAAAGTTAAAAATAAAGTTAAAGTTGAAATGAAAGTTAAAGTTAAAGTCAAAGTCAAAGTTAAAGTTAAAGTAAAAGTTAAAGTTAAAGTTAAAGTTAAAGTGAATGTTAAAGTTAAAGCGAAAGTTAAAGTTAAAAATAAAGTTAAAGTTAAAGTTAAAGTATAAGTTAAAGTTAAGGTTAAAGTTAAAGTTGAAGTTGAAGTTAAAGTTAAAGTTAAAGTTAAAATTAAAGTTAAAGTTAAAGTGAATGTTAAAGTTAAAGCGAAAGTTAAAGTTAAAGTTAAAAATAATGTTAAAGTTAAAGTTAAATTTAAATTTAAATTAAAAGTTAAAGTTAAAGTGAATATTAAAGTTAAAGAGAAAGTTAAAGTAAAAGTTAAAAATAAAGTTAAAGTTAAAGTTAAAATGACAGTTAAAGTTAAAGTAAAAGTTAAAGTTAAGGTTAAAGATAAAGTTAAAGTTAAAGTTAAAATTAATGTTAAAGTTAAAGTTAAAGCTAAAGTGAATGTTAAAGTTAAAGTTAAAAATAAAGTTAAAGTTAAAGTAAAAGTTAAAGTCAAAGTCAAAGTTAAAGTTAAAGTTAAAGTTAAGGTTAAGGTTAAAGTTAAAGTTAAAGTCAAAGTTAAAGTTAAAGTTAAGGTTAAAGTTAAAGTTAAAGTTAAAGTTAAATTTAAAGTTAAAGTTAAAGTTAAAGTTAAAGTTACAGTTAAAGTTAAAGTTAAAGTGAATGTTAAAGTTAAAGTTAAAGTTAAAAATAAAGTTAAAGTTAAAGTTAAAGTGGATGTTAAAGGTCAAATGAAAGTTAAAGTTAAAGTTAAAAATAAAGTTAAAGTTAAAGTAAATGTTAAATATTAACTTCTCATTTATTCAATATAAGTAAAAAATTTGTTTTCTTATCGGTGACCACGCTTAAAAAGGTTAACTTGAATTAATATCAAAGACAAAACTTGAATTAATATCAAAGAAAACAAAATGTGGCATAAATATTATAATTGCATGAGTTGATAATATGCAATAGCTTTACCGCGGCAGTCCCCGAGTGCCACAAGTCCTTTTTTTTAGTTACGAATTGTATACCTGAAATTCATTTTAATAATTTGAGTAGGTATATAAAGCTATCCATCATACAATGCACATAGTCATTCGTCTTTTGGAGATTAAGGAACTAAGTATTCTGTTTACTTAAATAAAGTGAGTAGTATTTTTAAATATAGTTCACAGTTTAATATTTAGTCAGACACACTCGAAGCCAATTCTAATATACGCTTTTTGTGCTTTCCACTGCTTTATTTGATAGTGAGCCATTTAAGAATTGCATATGCCACGGTGTGGTTCTTATTGTGAAAGGTCAGAAATTATCCAAACGTTTGAATAATTATGCAGAAAACTCGAAACTATTTGCGGTGTTTAAATCTACAAAGTTAAGACGGGACTTCGTTGAGGCTATTATGAGAGAATTCGCGAGTGAAACAAGCATTAAAGAAAAGGAAGGCCTGAAAGAAAAAAATGGTTTGCAATACATTATGATAGAAAGAAAATGGAAGGACGTCTATCGTAACAATTCAAAATTTCTAAGTAAGCATGAAAAGTGGCTAGCTGACAAAACTTTTTGGACGAAGAAACGCCTAGCACGTCAACCAATCCAACTAGAGGGAGAACAACAAAACCCATAGAATAGTGTTCTACCCACACAAGGAAAAGGAAGCTGTCTGATACCACAAAAGCTATGGCCACGACTCATCTTTCAGAAGCACTGGCTATTAAATATAAAAAAGACGAAGAAAACGTGAAGTCTCATATAACAGAAGCATTTGCGGTAGCAAGTCCAGTGCGACTTATGAGGATCAAAACCAACATTCCCACACCACCAAATGCGCTACCTAGGAAATACACTCCCGAAGAAACTTTGGCGCTGTTTATAGATCTCGGTTTAGCGATGAAAAAATAAATTATATTACGTAAGTCATTTTTGCAACTCAAGCCAAGAAGAAGCAGTTCCTCTAAGTCCCAAAATAACCAAAGTATCAGCTGAAATTGAGCTACAAAACCTAATGGATCATACGTCTACACGACTCCTTCAAAGTTTTGCTGAAAAAAAGTTGAAATCACTGCCAAAGGAGCCTAGCATGATGGATCATCAGGACAAAGCGCATATAAACAAAGAATAAATGTAGACGATGAAACAATTACAGATAGTAATATGTTTATGGCTTCTATTGTTCCATTACGACTTAAAGATGAAGCTTCAGAATATTGGAAAAATCGACGTCCGTCATCAACTATATTGTGCCGTTCGATATTATTTAAATACGAGAAGGAGTCTTCGGAACTCATAAAGGCTACAGTGAGTGATATAAAAAATCAAATTGCTAAATTAGAACCAACAATAATTGAAATTGAAGAGGGGAATGTCATTACAATAAAGCATGATTTTCTTCTAACAATTGTCGATGGAAAAGTTTTGAACTTAATAACAAATAAGACATCTACAATGAAATGTCCAATTTGTAAGAAGAGCCAAAAGGACTTTGAAAATCTTGATGATTCAATAACTGACGAACTAAATTATGAGTATGGAATACATCCTCTAGGATAAGATGTATGGAATTAGTTTTGAAGCTGGCTTATACACTACCACAACAAGGAGAAGTTTTCGACGACAATACAACATGTAAGGAGAAACAAAACAGGAGAAACAAATTAATTCAGGATGCATTCTATAAAGAGATTGGCCTTAGAGTTGACTGTCCAAAGTATGGATACGGAAATACAAATGATGGTAACTCCTCAAGAAAATTTTTTTAAAACGATGAAGTGACTGCTCGCATAACAGGAGTTGATAGAGATATTGTGAAAAGATTGGAAGTAATTTTAAATATTTTAAACTGCCATGAACCAGTTAATGGACCCAAATTTGGAGAATATGCATCTAAAACTACAGAGTTGCTGCATCAAAAGTATCCTGAGAAGAAACTTACACCAACGGTACATGAAATTTTAGCACATGGAAAAGATTTAATAGAGTACCAGTGCTTACCATTAGGAGAATTGTCTGAAGAAGCTCAAGAATCTAAGAACAAGGACTACAAAAGATATAGATGTATATTCGCTATCTCTTCTGATCCAGTCATATCATCTATGAGGTATGTAAGAACACAAAAAGATCTTACAGATGCGTATAGCTCAGAAATGGTTGCTTTGTTAGGTATATGTTCCAGTGACGATGACTATGTTAAGATAAAATAAGTTTCTCACTTCTTATCACAACAATGAAAAAGAGATTTACTAATCAATTTTTTTTACTTTATTGAAAAATAAGATATCTATGTACAAGTTAATTTTTTATATCAAATAAAAGAATTAATTAATTTGGTAATTTATAAATATATACTTTTCGTTATTGCATCTCTCTAAAGTTTATCAAATTTAATTTAAAGCTTAGGCATTTCGCCTTCAAACGAGTATTAAATTATTATAGAAACCAATACGTCTATCGAGTTAGGTACAAATTGGTAAAGCGGTTACTAATATCAAACTTTTTACAAACTTTTCCAAAATTTGTTGGCTGTTTAATCTTTAGCTCAAATAAAATTTCATTGAACCACTTTCAATAACTTTAGTTATTAATAAAATACATATTTGGTTTGTAAATAAAAAAAAAGCATGTAAAATTTTACGATGAATTTTGAAGCACCTTGTTATTTTGGCACCAAAAACGGACATTTGAGTTTTATAAGAGTATTGCCATTTGAAAGAAACAATACGTCTATCGATTTTGGTAGTTATTTAATTTTAATTTTAATTTATTTGGATTAAAGTCGACACAGACACAATGCGGTCGACTACTAAGATATATAAAACATAAAATTAATGTTATAATTAAAAATATTTAAATTCAACCATACATAGGAAAGAAAGTACAAAATATCAGGCCAGACGTGACAGTATTGAATTATGCAACTCGGAAAACGAACATTCAAAACTGATGCAGTTATACAAGTTGTTGTAGTGCGAACACCAACTTCGCAGTGGATTATTTTTGGCAAAATTTTGCCGGCAAAGTGGTAAATAAAAAGGCACAAAGTGCCTGGACGTTCTACCAGGAACAGCAAAATTTAGTCGACTAACAAGATCAGATGAGTCGATCTCGCCCATAATGAGCTTGTGAATGAACATTACCCCGAGTAAAGTTCTTCGATTTTCTAAAGTTGGCAGATTTATAAGGAGAAGCCTATTTCTATATGGTGGCAAATGCACACTAGAATCCCAGTTAAGACCACGTAGTGCAAATATAATGAATTGCTTCTGTACTGACTCAATACGCTTTATAAAGTTTTGATACCCTGGGCACCAAACACACGAACAATACTCTAAGATTGGTCGTACCAACGATGTGTAGAGGGTCTTAGTCAGATACGGATCATTAAACTCCTTAGCCCATCGCTTCACAAAACCGAGTATACCCGTTGCTTTGCTTACCATTGATGAGATATGCGTATTAAAAGTCAGTTTAGGATCAAAAAGAACGCCTAGATCACTTACGACAGATATACGCTCCAAAGGCGTGCTGTTTAACGTATACGATGTCAAACTTGGCTTCACTTGGTGAAATGTCATTAGTTTACACTTCGAGCAATTCAAAACTAGTAAATTTGCAGTACACCAACATTGAAATGAGTCCAAGTCTGCCTGAAGAAACTCCACACGGGAAGACTCCGAAGGAAAGTATGAGTAACAAAGTTTAACATCATCTGCATACATAAGAGTTCGGGAATGTACGAGAGTTTGTGGTAAGTCATTTATAAACAAGGTAAAAAGTAACGGACCCAAATGACTACCCTGAGGCACACCAGACGTTACATCAAACAACCTAGAAAAGCTGTTTTTAAACAAAACTTGTTGAGTCCGATTCGCGAGATAGCTTTCGAGCCATGCAAGCAAATGCTTTGGAAATCCAAGTAAATCAAGTTTGTAAACTAAAAGCTCATGATTGACAGAGTCAAACGCTTTACTGAAGTCGGTATAGATCACATCCGTTTGCCTATTGTTTAAAAATCCATCCATTACAAAAGAAGTAAACTCTAGCAAGTTGGTAGTAGTTGATCTACGCGGCACAAACCCATGCTGGCAGGGCGATAATATGGAGCTACACATGTGTTGAAGTTGACATGTAATTATTCGCTCAAATGTTTTGTGAATAGCTGAAAGCTTAGCTATACCTCTATAGTTCTCGATACTAGACCTACTACCTTTTTTGTGTAAAGGTATAATAAATGATTTCTTCCAAATCAATGGAAAAGTGGCAGATTCCACAGATAATTGGAATAATTTATGTATCGGCTCAGATAAGTTAACTGCACAGTATTTGAGTACACAACTAGGAACGCCATCTGGACCCGGAGAAAAAATCGGTTTCAAACCGAGAAGGCTCTGAAGAACAGTATTCTTATCAGTTACTGGATTAGGAATGCAATTAAAACTTTCCAAGTTGTAGGAGTGTTGACCGGGTTGAAAACGTTTAGATGAGTAGGTCGACCTGAAGAATTCTGCAAATAATTCCGCAATATCATTATCAGAACTAGCATTCTTGCAACCAAAAGAAAAAGTAGCTGGAAAACCAGATGTTTTCCTCTTGGAATTAACAAAACTGTAAAATCTTTTCGGATTGTTGAAAAATTGAAATTTACAACTGCTTAAGTACAATTTATAACATTGTTGGTTTAGACAATGAAAGTTGCAACGAGCAACCGAATATTTAGAAAAATCGGCAGACGATCCTGATCTCTTGAAACGTTTATAAAGCCTAGATTTAACATTATTGAGTCTAATAAGTTGTCTTGTGAACCAAGGTGGTTTACTTGTTCCAGCACTAACACATCGAAGGGGGACACAGCTTTCAAAGAAGCCATCAAGAATACCGTAAAATAATGAAGTCGCTGAGTTGACGTCCTTACTCGAATAAAGATCTGACCAGTCATGAGTAGCAATCAATTCGTTGAGTTTTATGAAGTCCGCCTTATAAAAACATCTTGAGCGGGATCGAGATTTTAATTTTGTAAAGCACAGCTCCATAGGAGGCTGAATAATATCAATTTCTATTTCAAGCGTAGGATGTAAGGGATCTTCTGGAAAAGATAAAGGAGAAATACGATTGAGAGCAATACCCACTGATTCATCCACAAATACCAGGTCAAGAATCTTGTTTTTACAATTTAAAACATTGTTGATCTGTACGAGAGATGTATCTAAAATAGTCTTAACGAAATCATGCTGACAGGTGGGAGTCAAAGTGTTTGAGTCGCTCAAGCTAATCCAATTTACCGAGGGTAAGTTGAAATCACCAAGAACGACTAAGCGATCTTTGTCTCGCAACTGAGAGTACAAGTTTCGAATAGCTAAATTATGGCAATTGTAAACATACATATCCGACCGGGGCGGAATATATGAGCAACAAATATATAAGTTAAAACATCGCATTGAAATCTTTACTGCTATAAACTCAATATCAAATGCGTTGTCCGACAACAGCAACTCGGATGAAAGACTTGAGTCCACAGCAATAAGAACACCGCCTGCTCTAGATATACGATCACGCCGGTAAACGACGTAGTTACTTGAAAAAAGCTCAGCGTTAAAATTGTCAGGTTTTAACCAGGTCTCGGTGAAAGCAACAACCTGCGCTGTAAAAGCGAAACTGTTAAGAAAAAAGGTATTTAATTTAGATCGTAAACCACGAACATTTTGGTAATGAACGACTATAGAGAGTGAGTCGGTGACTACTTTTTTGCTGTACCCGCGGTGAAGGTAATAGAGTTTTTTGGCAATATATTGGTATTTCTCTTGTACAAATGCACCACAGAATGCTCCGGCCAAAAAGAACTGTCAAGAACACTATCAACATAAAGGTGTGGCACAGTTATTTTAAAAGATGAAATTTCCCTTTCATATTTAAAGTTAAATTTGAAAACTTCAACACTAGAATTATTAATATTAAGTTTAGAGCATATATAATTTGAAATATCATCGACAGTCAATGAAGCATGCAACCGAGAAACAAAAATTGCTCTGCGAGGCGGAACGGCAGTCACCTCCCTAGGACCAACAGGTTGCACCACGGAAACTGTCGAAGCAGAAATAGATGTTGATGTGGATGCAGAAGTTGACGTAGATGCAGGTGATGAGCCCACTGTCGAAGCAGAAATTGATGTTGAAGTTGATGTAGATGCAGAAGTTGATGTAGATGCAGCTGACGAACCCACTGTGGTCGACTTCTTACGACGTTTGCTAACACCTGCACGTTTGCCTTTATTACCCTCATCAACATACTGTGACTCAACAGCATGCTTTGTGTTATTGGTTTTTAATGTAGTATTGTTTGCAGTTTTGTTGTGCGTGTCATTGTTATTATTATTTTTAACTAAAGAAGAAGCATAGGTACTAGCTTTAGCGCGACCAATGCTGTTGACCACCGCTTTAGATACAGGAGCAGAATTTATCTCATTAATATTTAATGATGTTCTATGTATGTTAGAATGTGTTGATGAAGCGCCATGAAGATGAGTGTCAGACAAAGAGCGAAAACGAAAGCTGTTCAAAGGCAATGGCTGTTTAACATGAAACTTCGCAAAATCTTCTCTCAAGACTTTCACATCATTTGCGACAGCAGTGTTGTTGTCATTAAGGTATTTAAAATCAGAGCGAATCTCTGCTTGCCAATCGCTAATTTGAGCACGCAAACGATGGCCATCGTCGAGTGATAACTTCAGTGCGGTTATGAGCTCTGCATTCTTAGCTTTAAGCAGGTTAATTTCACTCACTAAAGATACTAGTGTTTGTTCAATATTAACATTATTAGCAACACTTCGCTCATTATCATTGTTTACAGCATCGACAATTGAGTCATTGCACAGCGCAGACAAATCAATTACTGTATTTTCAGTTGTATTTATTGTTGATGTAGCACTGACAGTGGGGGGTGGCGAGCGAATAGAGCGACGTCGTTCACATGCACAAACCTTGCAATAGAAAGCACCATTGGTTTCACTCAAATATTCGAGATCAGTAGGCAAAACACCGGTACAATGCAAATGAAAAAGTTCACTGCACTTAGCGCATTGAATTTTAGGTTGACCGCGATCGACCCTATTTCCACAAATACACGGCATTTTGTATTACGTATTGAACTAAAGCAAAAACAATCAAAAATGATTTAGAATTTACAAAAACACAAGCGAGCGCTTAGAAACCCGTCCGAACAGCGCGAAGGTTCGTTTAGTTTACGTGACTACTTAGATACAACTTTTTATCATACGCTATCTTATCAAAATCATTAGTTTATTTTATTTAATGCTTATAAGACAAGTCTCATTTAATTTTTTTTATTATACTCAGTTGAGCAGAGCTCACAGAGTATATTAAGTTTGATTGGATAACGGTTGGTTGTACATATATAAAGGAATCGAGATAGATATAGACTTCCATATATCAAAATAATCAGGATCGAAAAAAAATTTGATTGAGCCATGTCCGTCCGTCCGTCCGTCCGTCCGTCCGTTAACACGATAACTTGAGTAAATTTTGAGGTATCTTGATGAAATTTGGTATGTAGGTTCCTGAGCACTCATCTCAGATCGCTATTTAAAATGAACGATATCGGACTATAACCACGCCCACTTTTTCGATATCGAAAATTTCGAAAAACCGAAAAAGTGCGATAATTCATTACAAAAGACCGATAAAGCGACGAAACTTGGTAGATGAGTTGAACTTATGACGCAAAATATAAAATTAGTAAAATTTTGGACAATGGGCGTGGCACCGCCCACTTTTTAAAGAAGGTAATTTAAAACTTTTGCAAGCTGTAATTTGGCAGTCGTTGAAGATATCATGATGAAATTTGGCAGGAACGTTACTATTATTACTGCATGTACGCTTAATAAAAATTTGCAAAATCGGAGAAGGACCACGCCCACTTTTAAAAAAAAAAATTTTTTAAAGTAAAATTTTAACAAAAAATTTAATATCTTTACAGTATATAAGTAAATTATGTCAAGATTCAACTCCAGTAATGATATGGTGCAACAAAATACAAAAATAAAAGAAAATTTAAAAATGGGCGTGGCTCCGCCCTTTTTCATTTAATTTGTCTAGGATACTTTTAATGCCATAAATCGAACAAAAATTAACCAATCCTTTTGAAATTTGGTAGGGGCATAGATTTTATGGCGATAACTGTTTTCTGTGAAAATGGGCGAAATCGGTTGATGCCACGCCCAGTTTTTATACACAGTCATCCGTCTGTCCTTCCGCATGGCCGTTAACACGATAACTTGAGCAAAAATCGATATATCTTTGCTAAACTCAGTTCATGTACTTATCTATCTTATTAAAATGTTATATATATAAAAAGTGGGCGTGGTTATCATCCGATTTCGGTCATTTTCAATACCAAATTATTCTGGGTCCAGATAAGCTAGTGTACCAAATTTTGTGAAGATATCTCAGTATTTACTCAAGTTATCGTGTTAACGGACAGACGGACGGACGGACATGGCTCAATTAAATTTTTTTTTCGACACTGATGATTTTGATATATGAACGGCTATATTCCTTTATACCTGTACAACCAACCATTATCCAATCAAAGTTAATATACTCTGTGTGCAAAGCACGCTGACTGTAAAAATGCATCGCAATAAAGGTGGACCAGGGGTCACTCTAGAACTTGTTTGTACGATATGGTTATCAATTGAAAGGCGTTAATGAGTGTTTTAAAAGGGAGTGGACCTTAGTTCTAGAGGTGGACGCCTTTTAGAGATATCGCCATAAAAGTGGACCAGGGGTGACTCTAGAATGGGTTTATACAATATGGGTATCAAACGAAAGGTGTTAATGAGTATTTTAAATGGGAGTGAGCCTTAGTTCTAAGGGTGGACGCCTTTTCGAGATATTGCCATAAAGGTGGACCAGGGGTGCTAGAATTGGTTTGTACGATATGGGTATCAAATGAAAGGTGTTAATGAGTATTTTAAAAGGGAGTGGGCCTTAGTTCCATAGGTGGACGCCTTTTCGAGATATCGCCATAAAGGTGGATCAGTGGTGACTCTAGAATTAGTTTGTACGATGTGGGTATCAAATGAAAGGTGCTAGTGAGTATTTTAAAAGGGAGTGTGCTTTAATTCTATAGGTGGACGCCTTTTCGAGATATCGCCATAAATGTGGACCAGGGGTGACCATAGAATTTGCTTGTGCGAAATGGGTATCAAATGAAAGGTGTTAATGAGTATTTTAAAAGGGAGTGGGCCTTAGTTCTATAGGTGGACGCCTTTTCGAGATATCGCCATAAAGGTGGACCCGGGGTGACTCTAGAATGCGTTTGTACAATATGGGTATCAAATTAACAGTATTAATGATGGTTTCAAAAGGGAGTGGTGGTAGTTGTATATGTGAAGGCGTTTTCGAGATATCGACCAAAATGTGGACCAGGGTGACACAGAACATCATCTGTCGGGAACCGCTAATTTATTTATATTTGTAATACCACGAACAGTATTCCTGCCAAGATTCCAAGGGCTTTTGATTTCGCCCTGCAGAACTTTTTCATTTTCTTCTACTTAATATGGTAGGTGTCACGCCCATTTTACAAATTTTTTTTAAAGTTATATTTTGCGTCTGTTTGAACTCAATTTAATGAGCCTGGTATAATAAAACCCCAAATGGTTTGTTTCACAAATTTATTACGACTGACTGTTACATATTGCAAAGAAATTTATAAACGTAAAATATATTGGAAAATTCCAGTTACTTGACATCGAATGATGCTGAGTGAAAAAATAGTAATAACAATTTACATAAGAATGCAGTTATTTTCAGATTGGGAAATGTTCTTATGTGTAAATTTGTATATCCATGGGCAAAAGCCCAACTTATAAATCAATGAATAATTATTATTGTAAATATGTATGTAAATATGCATATATGTAAGTAAGGTAAGCACCCAGGTGGCCGTCGCATGATGTGCTTTATGTGTGTAGATATGTATACCTAAAACACTGGCACAGTGGTACAGCCGTGGATCAAAGAAATACAAATTGAATTAATCTGCTCCAACACACTCCACCCGTTGAAAGGTTCCTTTCAATATTTTACTCAACTGGTAATGGGGCTATCTTGTGTACTGGACATCGCACAGTGGCGCCTCTGCCGTTAAAGCATGGCAAAAATCAAAAAAATTATGAAAGCGTTCCCTAAATCTAATACATGTTTCTAATAGAGAATTTTCCAGGGATCAAGAATATATAACTGTTTTTTTTTACAGAAAGTTGTAGTTTACCACGTAGAGCCGCTCAAAGTTGACCAATTTTCAACATTGGGAAAAATTGGACATTTTTCTTCTTTTTCGTTGTATTTAAAATGGTTTTGTGAGTAAATAAGGCGGCCGGTTGTCGTTTTCCTGTATAGCAATTAAAGATAATTTAATTTAGGATTGAAACAAGGAAAAAATTGTTTTTTTTTTTGTTGAAAGTTGGCGGATATACCTGTTTTTCAAAATGCTCATTTTTAGGCCCTTTTTAAAACTTTGATGGAAAAAAAAATGTTAAAATATGTGCTCCGTCAAATTGACAGTAGTTATTTGTGAAATATTCAGTTACCTAAATTCATAAAGTCTACCTGCGTCCAGCTGCAACTTCACTTTTTACATCAAATAAAGTTAAACAACCTTGGGCATAAATACGCGCCTGAGCAGGTATATATAATGCAGCACGGCCGTAAGGTCGTTTTTGTTATTGGAACTTGTTAACAACATACATTTTTAAGCTATTGCATAGATTTTATCCCGGGCTTGGCGACTAAATCAAAAAAAACCGTAACGGATAATTGTCAAAAAAGATCCGAAAAGGCTCGAAAAGGTTCGAAAAGTTTCGTAAAGGTTCGGTGTTAGCAACAGGCCAAATACATAAAATTGGATCTCTATCATAATAAGCGGTGGGCAGGTTACCAAATTGAGAATGTGTTAGTAAACACGAACACGTAGCGAGCACGAAAGCAAAATCAATTATTTATTTAGTTTGATTTCAATGCTTGAACGGTGACACGTGTCAGACGCACTCTTTGGTACTCTGTTTTAAGCTCGCGTGCGACACTTCCTCACCGTACGACCACCGAAATCAAACTAAAAGAGCTTTCGTTGATTTTCACGAAGTAGACATTGTGCTATCGCTTATCGTATACATATATGGTCGCTTACAAGCCAACCTAATAAAACCACACTGCGTTTTTTTAGCGCACGCAAACAACCGGCGTTTTTTGCCCTAACCCAAATAAGCATGCGTTGCGACAATGTAAAGCATGTGTGCAAACGTCAAATCTAAATGTCACGCAGAACAAAAATTGGAAATCGAGTTCGGTTTTCATGCAGCAAATTCAATTTGAGTTGCAAGTTGTATGTGCATGAGACATTTTTGACAGAAAATGACTTGCGTGCGTTTATATTAGGTTGGCTTGTTAGCAGGTGCTAAGCTCACGCCCACCCCGGATCATAAAGTTAAAGTTAAAGTGAATGTTAAAGTTAAAGCGAAAGTTAAAGTTAAAAATAAAGTTAAAGTTAAAGTTAAAGTTAAGGTTAAAGTTAAAGTTGAAGTTGAAGTTAAAGTTAAAGTTAAAGGTAAATTTAAAGTTAAAGTTAAAGTTAAAGTTAAAGTAAAAGTTAAAGTTAAATTTAAAGTTAAAGATAAAGTTAAAGTTAAAGTTAAAGATTTTAATTTTTTAATTTATTTGGATTAAAGTCGACACAGACACAATGCGGTCGACTACTAAGATATATAAAATATAAAATTAATGTTAGATTTAAAAATATTTAAATTCAACCATACATAGGAAAGAAAGTACAAAATATCAGGCCAGACGTGACAGTATTGAATTATGCAACTCGGAAAACGAACATTCAAAACTGATGCAGTTATACAAGTTGTTGTAGTGCGAACACCAACTTCGCAGTGGATTATTTTTGGCAAAATTTTGCCGGCAAAGTGGTAAATAAAAAGGCACAAAGTGCCTGGACGTTCTACCAGGAACAGCAAAATTTAGTCGACTAACAAGATCAGATGAGTCGATCTCGCCCATAATGAGCTTGTGAATGAACATTACCCCGAGTAAAGTTCTTCGATTTTCTAAAGTTGGCAGATTTACAAGGAGAAGCCTATTTCTATATGGTGGCAAATGCACACTAGAATCCCAGTTAAGACCACGTAGTGGGCACCAGACACACGAACAATACTCTAAGATTGGTCGTACCAACGATGTGTAGAGGGTCTTAATCAGATACGGATCATTAAACTCCTTAGCCCATCGCTTCACAAAACCGAGTATACCCGTTGCTTTGCTTACCATTGATGAAATATGCGTATTAAAAGTCAGTTTAGGATCAAAAAGAACGCCTAGATCACTTACGACAGATATACGCTCCAAAGGCGTGCTGTTTAACGTATACCATGTCAAACTTGGCTTCACTCGGTGAAATGTCATTAGTTTGCACTTCGAGCAATTCAAAACTAGTAAATTTGCAGTACAGCACCATTGAAATGAAAAAGTTAAAGTTACAGTTAAAGTGAATGTTAAAGTTAAAGTTGAAGTTAAAGTTAAAGTTAAAGTTAAAGTTAAAGTTAAAGTTAAAGTAAAAGTTAAAGTTAAAGATAAAGTTAAAGTTAAAGTGAATGTTAAAGTTAAAGCGAAAGTTAAAGTTAAAGGTGAAAATAAGGTTAAAGTTAAAGTGAATGTTAAAGTTAAAGAGACAGTTAAAGTAAAAGTTAAAACTAAAGTTAAAAATAAAGTTAAAGTTAAAATGAAAGTTAAAGTTAAAGTCAAAGTCAAAGTTAAAGTTAAAGTTAAAGTAAAAGTTAAAGTTAAAGTTAAAGTTAAAGTGAATGTTAAAGTTAAAGCGAAAGTTAAAGTTAAAAATAAAGTTAAAGTTAAAGTTAAAGTTTAAGTTAAAGTTAAGGTTAAAGTTAAAGTTGAAGTTGAAGTTAAAGTTAAAGTTAAAGTTAAAATTAAAGTTAAAGTTAAAGTGAATGTTAAAGTTAAAGCGAAAGTTAAAGTTAAAGTTAAAAATAATGTTAAAGTTAAAGTTAAATTTAAATTTAAATTAAAAGTTAAAGTTAAAGTGAATATTAAAGTTAAAGAGAAAGTTAAAGTAAAAGTTAAAAATAAAGTTAAAGTTAAAGTTAAAATGACAGTTAAAGTTAAAGTAAAAGTTAAAGTTAAGGTTAAAGATAAAGTTAAAGTTAAAGTTAAAATTAATGTTAAAGTTAAAGTTAAAGCTAAAGTGAATGTTAAAGTTAAAGTTAAAAATAAAGTTAAAGTTAAAGTAAAAGTTAAAGTCAAAGTCAAAGTTAAAGTTAAAGTTAAAGTTAAGGTTAAGGTTAAAGTTAAAGTTAAAGTCAAAGTTAAAGTTAAAGTTAAGGTTAAAGTTAAAGTTAAAGTTAAAGTTAAATTTAAAGTTAAAGTTAAAGTTAAAGTTAAAGTTACAGTTAAAGTTAAAGTTAAAGTGAATGTTAAAGTTAAAGTTAAAGTTAAAAATAAAGTTAAAGTTAAAGTTAAAGTGGATGTTAAAGGTCAAATGAAAGTTAAAGTTAAAGTTAAAAATAAAGTTAAAGTTAAAGTAAATGTTAAATATTAACTTCTCATTTATTCAATATAAGTAAAAAATTTGTTTTCTTATCGGTGACCACGCTTAAAAAGGTTAACTTGAATTAATATCAAAGACAAAACTTGAATTAATATCAAAGAAAACAAAATGTGGCATAAATATTATAATTGCATGAGTTGATAATATGCAATAGCTTTACCGCGGCAGTCCCCGAGTGCCACAAGTCCTTTTTTTTAGTTACGAATTGTATACCTGAAATTCATTTTAATAATTTGAGTAGGTATATAAAGCTATCCATCATACAATGCACATAGTCATTCGTCTTTTGGAGATTAAGGAACTAAGTATTCTGTTTACTTAAATAAAGTGAGTAGTATTTTTAAATATAGTTCACAGTTTAATATTTAGTCAGACACACTCGAAGCCAATTCTAATATACGCTTTTTGTGCTTTCCACTGCTTTATTTGATAGTGAGCCATTTAAGAATTGCATATGCCACGGTGTGGTTCTTATTGTGAAAGGTCAGAAATTATCCAAACGTTTGAATAATTATGCAGAAAACTCGAAACTATTTGCGGTGTTTAAATCTACAAAGTTAAGACGGGACTTCGTTGAGGCTATTATGAGAGAATTCGCGAGTGAAACAAGCATTAAAGAAAAGGAAGGCCTGAAAGAAAAAAATGGTTTGCAATACATTATGATAGAAAGAAAATGGAAGGACGTCTATCGTAACAATTCAAAATTTCTAAGTAAGCATGAAAAGTGGCTAGCTGACAAAACTTTTTGGACGAAGAAACGCCTAGCACGTCAACCAATCCAACTAGAGGGAGAACAACAAAACCCATAGAATAGTGTTCTACCCACACAAGGAAAAGGAAGCTGTCTGATACCACAAAAGCTATGGCCACGACTCATCTTTCAGAAGCACTGGCTATTAAATATAAAAAAGACGAAGAAAACGTGAAGCCTCATATAACAGAAGCATTTGCGGTAGCAAGTCCAGTGCGACTTATGAGGATCAAAACCAACATTCCCACACCACCAAATGCGCTACCTAGGAAATACACTCCCGAAGAAACTTTGGCGCTGTTTATAGATCTCGGTTTAGCGATGAAAAAATAAATTATATTACGTAAGTCATTTTTGCAACTCAAGCCAAGAAGAAGCAGTTCCTCTAAGTCCCAAAATAACCAAAGTATCAGCTGAAATTGAGCTACAAAACCTAATGGATCATACGTCTACACGACTCCTTCAAAGTTTTGCTGAAAAAAAGTTGAAATCACTGCCAAAGGAGCCTAGCATGATGGATCATCAGGACAAAGCGCATATAAACAAAGAATAAATGTAGACGATGAAACAATTACAGATAGTAATATGTTTATGGCTTCTATTGTTCCATTACGACTTAAAGATGAAGCTTCAGAATATTGGAAAAATCGACGTCCGTCATCAACTATATTGTGCCGTTCGATATTATTTAAATACGAGAAGGAGTCTTCGGAACTCATAAAGGCTACAGTGAGTGATATAAAAAATCAAATTGCTAAATTAGAACCAACAATAATTGAAATTGAAGAGGGGAATGTCATTACAATAAAGCATGATTTTCTTCTAACAATTGTCGATGGAAAAGTTTTGAACTTAATAACAAATAAGACATCTACAATGAAATGTCCAATTTGTAAGAAGAGCCAAAAGGACTTTGAAAATCTTGATGATTCAATAACTGACGAACTAAATTATGAGTATGGAATACATCCTCTAGGATAAGATGTATGGAATTAGTTTTGAAGCTGGCTTATACACTACCACAACAAGGAGAAGTTTTCGACGACAATACAACATGTAAGGAGAAACAAAACAGGAGAAACAAATTAATTCAGGATGCATTCTATAAAGAGATTGGCCTTAGAGTTGACTGTCCAAAGTATGGATACGGAAATACAAATGATGGTAACTCCTCAAGAAAATTTTTTTAAAACGATGAAGTGACTGCTCGCATAACAGGAGTTGATAGAGATATTGTGAAAAGATTGGAAGTAATTTTAAATATTTTAAACTGCCATGAACCAGTTAATGGACCCAAATTTGGAGAATATGCATCTAAAACTACAGAGTTGCTGCATCAAAAGTATCCTGAGAAGAAACTTACACCAACGGTACATGAAATTTTAGCACATGGAAAAGATTTAATAGAGTACCAGTGCTTACCATTAGGAGAATTGTCTGAAGAAGCTCAAGAATCTAAGAACAAGGACTACAAAAGATATAGATGTATATTCGCTATCTCTTCTGATCCAGTCATATCATCTATGAGGTATGTAAGAACACAAAAAGATCTTACAGATGCGTATAGCTCAGAAATGGTTGCTTTGTTAGGTATATGTTCCAGTGACGATGACTATGTTAAGATAAAATAAGTTTCTCACTTCTTATCACAACAATGAAAAAGAGATTTACTAATCAATTTTTTTTCCTTTATTGAAAAATAAGATATCTATGTACAAGTTAATTTTTTATATCAAATAAAAGAATTAATTAATTTGGTAATTTATAAATATATACTTTTCGTTATTGCATCTCTCTAAAGTTTATCAAATTTAATTTAAAGCTTAGGCATTTCGCCTTCAAACGAGTATTAAATTATTATAGAAACCAATACGTCTATCGAGTTAGGTACAAATTGGTAAAGCGGTTACTAATATCAAACTTTTTACAAACTTTTCCAAAATTTGTTGGCTGTTTAATCTTTAGCTCAAATAAAATTTCATTGAACCACTTTCAATAACTTTAGTTATTAATAAAATACATATTTGGCTTGTAAATAAAAAAAAAGCATGTAAAATTTTACGATGAATTTTGAAGCACCTTGTTATTTTGGTACCAAAAACGGACATTTGAGTTTTATAAGAGTATTGCCATTTGAAAGAAACAATACGTCTATCGATTTTGGTAGTTATTTAATTTTAATTTTAATTTATTTGGATTAAAGTCGACACAGACACAATGCGGTCGACTACTAAGATATATAAAACATAAAATTAATGTTATAATTAAAAATATTTAAATTCAACCATACATAGGAAAGAAAGTACAAAATATCAGGCCAGACGTGACAGTATTGAATTATGCAACTCGGAAAACGAACATTCAAAACTGATGCAGTTATACAAGTTGTTGTAGTGCGAACACTAACTTCGCAGTGGATTATTTTTGGCAAAATTTTGCCGGCAAAGTGGTAAATAAAAAGGCACAAAGTGCCTGGACGTTCTACCAGGAACAGCAAAATTTAGTCGACTAACAAGATCAGATGAGTCGATCTCGCCCATAATGAGCTTGTGAATGAACATTACCCCGAGTAAAGTTCTTCGATTTTCTAAAGTTGGCAGATTTATAAGGAGAAGCCTATTTCTATATGGTGGCAAATGCACACTAGAATCCCAGTTAAGACCACGTAGTGCAAATATAATGAATTGCTTCTGTACTGACTCAATACGCTTTATAAAGTTTTGATACCCTGGGCACCAGACACACGAACAATACTCTAAGATTGGTCGTACCAACGATGTGTAGAGGGTCTTAGTCAGATACGGATCATTAAACTCCTTAGCCCATCGCTTCACAAAACCGAGTATACCCGTTGCTTTGCTTACCATTGATGAGATATGCGTATTAAAAGTCAGTTTAGGATCAAAAAGAACGCCTAGATCACTTACGACAGATATACGCTCCAAAGGCGTGCTGTTTAACGTATACGATGTCAAACTTGGCTTCACTTGGTGAAATGTCATTAGTTTACACTTCGAGCAATTCAAAACTAGTAAATTTGCAGTACACCAACATTGAAATGAGTCCAAGTCTGCCTGAAGAAACTCCACACGGGAAGACTCCGAAGGAAAGTATGAGTAACAAAGTTTAACATCATCTGCATACATAAGAGTTCGGGAATGTACGAGAGTTTGTGGTAAGTCATTTATAAACAAGGTAAAAAGTAACGGACCCAAATGACTACCCTGAGGCACACCAGACGTTACATCAAACAACCTAGAAAAGCTGTTTTTAAACAAAACTTGTTGAGTCCGATTCGCGAGATAGCTTTCGAGCCATGCAAGCAAATGCTTTGGAAATCCAAGTAAATCAAGTTTGTAAACTAAAAGCTCATGATTGACAGAGTCAAACGCTTTACTGAAGTCGGTATAGATCACATCCGTTTGCCTATTGTTTAAAAATCCATCCATTACAAAAGAAGTAAACTCTAGCAAGTTGGTAGTAGTTGATCTACGCGGCACAAACCCATGCTGGCAGGGCGATAATATGGAGCTACACATGTGTTGAAGTTGACATGTAATTATTCGCTCAAATGTTTTGTGAATAGCTGAAAGCTTAGCTATACCTCTATAGTTCTCGATACTAGACCTACTACCTTTTTTGTGTAAAGGTATAATAAATGATTTCTTCCAAATCAATGGAAAAGTGGCAGATTCCACAGATAATTGGAATAATTTATGTATCGGCTCAGATAAGTTAACTGCACAGTATTTGAGTACACAACTAGGAACGCCATCTGGACCCGGAGAAAAAATCGGTTTCAAACCGAGAAGGCTCTGAAGAACAGTATTCTTATCAGTTACTGGATTAGGAATGCAATTAAAACTTTCCAAGTTGTAGGAGTGTTGACCGGGTTGAAAACGTTTAGATGAGTAGGTCGACCTGAAGAATTCTGCAGATAATTCCGCAATATCATTATCAGAACTAGCATTCTTGCAACCAAAAGAAAAAGTAGCTGGAAAACCAGATGTTTTCCTCTTGGAATTAACAAAACTGTAAAATCTTTTCGGATTGTTGAAAAATTGAAATTTACAACTGCTTAAGTACAATTTATAACATTGTTGGTTTAGACAATGAAAGTTGCAACGAGCAACCGAATATTTAGAAAAATCGGCAGACGATCCTGATCTCTTGAAACGTTTATAAAGCCTAGATTTAACATTATTGAGTCTAATAAGTTGTCTTGTGAACCAAGGTGGTTTACTTGTTCCAGCACTAACACATCGAAGGGGGACACAGCTTTCAAAGAAGCCATCAAGAATACCGTAAAATAATGAAGTCGCTGAGTTGACGTCCTTACTCGAATAAAGATCTGACCAGTCATGAGTAGCAATCAATTCGTTGAGTTTTATGAAGTCCGCCTTATAAAAACATCTTGAGCGGGATCGAGATTTTAATTTTGTAAAGCACAGCTCCATAGGAGGCTGAATAATATCAATTTCTATTTCAAGCGTAGGATGTAAGGGATCTTCTGGAAAAGATAAAGGAGAAATACGATTGAGAGCAATACCCACTGATTCATCCACAAATACCAGGTCAAGAATCTTGTTTTTACAATTTAAAACATTGTTGATCTGTACGAGAGATGTATCTAAAATAGTCTTAACGAAATCATGCTGACAGGTGGGAGTCAAAGTGTTTGAGTCGCTCAAGCTAATCCAATTTACCGAGGGTAAGTTGAAATCACCAAGAACGACTAAGCGATCTTTGTCTCGCAACTGAGAGTACAAGTTTCGAATAGCTAAATTATGGCAATTGTAAACATACATATCCGACCGGGGCGGAATATATGAGCAACAAATATATAAGTTAAAACATCGCATTGAAATCTTTACTGCTATAAACTCAATATCAAATGCGTTGTCCGACAACAGCAACTCGGATGAAAGACTTGATTCCACAGCAATAAGAACACCGCCTGCTCTAGATATACGATCACGCCGGTAAACGACGTAGTTACTTGAAAAAAGCTCAGCGTTAAAATTGTCAGGTTTTAACCAGGTCTCGGTGAAAGCAACAACCTGCGCTGTAAAAGCGAAACTGTTAAGAAAAAAGGTATTTAATTTAGATCGTAAACCACGAACATTTTGGTAATGAACGACTATAGAGAGTGAGTCGGTGACTACTTTTTTGCTGTACCCGCGGTGAAGGTAATAGAGTTTTTTGGCAATATATTGGTATTTCTCTTGTACAAATGCACCACAGAATGCTCCGGCCAAAAAGAACTGTCAAGAACACTATCAACATAAAGGTGTGGCACAGTTATTTTAAAAGATGAAATTTCCCTTTCATATTTAAAGTTAAATTTGAAAACTTCAACACTAGAATTATTAATATTAAGTTTAGAGCATATATAATTTGAAATATCATCGACAGTCAATGAAGCATGCAACCGAGAAACAAAAATTGCTCTGCGAGGCGGAACGGCAGTCACCTCCCTAGGACCAACAGGTTGCACCACGGAAACTGTCGAAGCAGAAATAGATGTTGATGTGGATGCAGAAGTTAACGTAGATGCAGGTGATGAGCCCACTGTCGAAGCAGAAATTGATGTTGAAGTTGATGTAGATGCAGAAGTTGATGTAGATGCAGCTGACGAACCCACTGTGGTCGACTTCTTACGACGTTTGCTAACACCTGCACGTTTGCCTTTATTACCCTCATCAACATACTGTGACTCAACAGCATGCTTTGTGTTATTGGTTTTTAATGTAGTATTGTTTGCAGTTTTGTTGTGCCTGTCATTGTTATTATTATTTTTAACTAAAGAAGAAGCATAGGTACTAGCTTTAGCGCGACCAATGCTGTTGACCACCGCTTTAGATACAGGAGCAGAATTTATCTCATTAATATTTAATGATGTTCTATGTATGTTAGAATGTGTTGATGAAGCGCCATGAAGATGAGTGTCAGACAAAGAGCGAAAACGAAAGCTGTTCAAAGGCAATGGCTGTTTAACATGAAACTTCGCAAAATCTTCTCTCAAGACTTTCACATCATTTGCGACAGCAGTGTTGTTGTCATTAAGGTATTTAAAATCAGAGCGAATCTCTGCTTGCCAATCGCTAATTTGAGCACGCAAACGATGGCCATCGTCGAGTGATAACTTCAGTGCGGTTATGAGCTCTGCATTCTTAGCTTTAAGCAGGTTAATTTCACTCACTAAGGATACTAGTGTTTGTTCAATATTAACATTATTAGCAACACTTCGCTCATTATCATTGTTTACAGCATCGACAATTGAGTCATTGCACAGCGCAGACAAATCAATTACTGTATTTTCAGTTGTATTTATTGTTGATGTAGCACTGACAGTGGGGGGTGGCGAGCGAATAGAGCGACGTCGTTCACATGCACAAACCTTGCAATAGAAAGCACCATTGGTTTCACTCAAATATTCGAGATCAGTAGGCAAAACACCGGTACAATGCAAATGAAAAAGTTCACTGCACTTAGCGCATTGAATTTTAGGTTGACCGCGATCGACCCTATTTCCACAAATACACGGCATTTTGTATTACGTATTGAACTAAAGCAAAAACAATCAAAAATGATTTAGAATTTACAAAAACACAAGCGAGCGCTTAGAAACACGTCCGAACAGCGCGAAGGTTCGTTTAGTTTACGTGACTACTTAGATACAACTTTTTATCATACGCTATCTTATCAAAATCATTAGTTTATTTTATTTAATGCTTATAAGACAAGTCTCATTTAATTTTTTTTATTATACTCAGTTGAGCAGAGCTCACAGAGTATATTAAGTTTGATTGGATAACGGTTGGTTGTACATATATAAAGGAATCGAGATAGATATAGACTTCCATATATCAAAATAATCAGGATCGAAAAAAAATTTGATTGAGCCATGTCCGTCCGTCCGTCCGTCCGTCCGTCCGTCCGTCCGTCCGTCCGTCCGTCCGTTAACACGATAACTTGAGTAAATTTTGAGGTATCTTGATGAAATTTGGTATGTAGGTTCCTGAGCACTCATCTCAGATCGCTATTTAAAATGAACGATATCGGACTATAACCACGCCCACTTTTTCGATATCGAAAATTTCGAAAAACCGAAAAAGTGCGATAATTCATTACAAAAGACCGATAAAGCGACGAAACTTGGTAGATGAGTTGAACTTATGACGCAAAATATAAAATTAGTAAAATTTTGGACAATGGGCGTGGCACCGCCCACTTTTTAAAGAAGGTAATTTAAAACTTTTGCAAGCTGTAATTTGGCAGTCGTTGAAGATATCATGATGAAATTTGGCAGGAACGTTACTCTTATTACTGCATGTACGCTTAATAAAAATTTGCAAAATCGGAGAAGGACCACGCCCACTTTTAAAAAAAAAAATTTTTTAAAGTAAAATTTTAACAAAAAATTTAATATCTTTACAGTATATAAGTAAATTATGTCAAGATTCAACTCCAGTAATGATATGGTGCAACAAAATACAAAAATAAAAGAAAATTTAAAAATGGGCGTGGCTCCGCCCTTTTTCATTTAATTTGTCTAGGATACTTTTAATGCCATAAATCGAACAAAAATTAACCAATCCTTTTGAAATTTGGTAGGGGCATAGATTTTATGGCGATAATTGTTTTCTGTGAAAATGGGCGAAATCGGTTGATGCCACGCCCAGTTTTTATACACAGTCATCCGTCTGTCCTTCCGCATGGCCGTTAACACGATAACTTGAGCAAAAATCGATATATCTTTGCTAAACTCAGTTCACGTACTTATCTGAACCCACTTTACCTTGGTATGAAAAATGAACGAAATCCGACTATGACCACGCCCACTTTTTCGATATCGAAAATTGCGAAAAATGAAAAAAATGCCATAATTCTATACCAAATACGAAAAAAGGGATGAAACATGGTAAGGTAATTGGATTGTTTTATTGACGCGAAATATAACTTTAGAAAAAACTTTATAAAATGGTTGTGACACCTACCATATTAAGTAGAAGAAAATGAAAAAGTTCTGCAGGGCGAAATAAAACACCCTTAAAATCTTGCCAGGTATTACATATATAAATAAATTAGCGGTATCCAACCGATAATGTTCTGGGTCACCCTAGTCCACATTTTGGTCGATATCTGGAAAACGCCTTCACATATACAACTACCACCACTCCTTTTTAAAACTCTCATTAATACCTTTAATTTGATACCCATATCGTACAAACTCATTCTAGAGTCACCCCTGGTCCACCTTTATGGCGATATCTCGAAAAGGCGTCCACCTATAGAACTAAGCCCCACACCCTTTTAAAATACTCATTAACACCTTTCTTTTGATACTCATATTGTACAAACAAATTCTAGGGTCACCCCTGCTCCACCTTTATGGCGATATCTCGAAATGGCGTCCACCTATGGAACTAAGGAATACTCCCTTTTAAAATACTCATTATCACCTTTCTTTTGATGCCCATATTGTACAAACAAATTCTAGGGTCACCCCTGGTCCACCTTTATGGCGATATCTCGAAAATGCGACCACCTATACAACAACCACCACTCCCTTTTAAAACCCTCATTAATACCTTTAATTTGATACCCATATCGTACAAACACATTCTAGAGTCACCCCTGGTCCACCTTTGTGGCGATATTCCGAAAAGGTGTCCACCTATAGAACTAAGCCCCACACCCTTTTAAAATACTCATTAACACCTTTCTTTTGATACCCATATTGTACAAACAAATTCTAGGGTCACCCCTGGTCCACCTTTATGGCGATATCTCGAAACGGCGTCCACCTATGGAACTAAGGATTACTCCCTTTTAAAATACTCATTAATACCTTTAATTTGATATCCATATCGTACAAACGCATTCTAGAGTCACCCCTGGTCCACATTTATGGCGATATTTCGAAAAGGCGACCACCTATAGAACTAAGGCCCACTCCCTTTTAAAATACTCATTAACACCACTCGTTTGATGCCCATATTGTACAAACAAATTCTAGGGTCACCCCTGGTCCACCTTTATGGCGATATCTCGAAACGGCGTCCACCTATGGAACTAAGGATTACTCCCTTTTAAAATACTCATTAACACCTTTCATTTGATACCCATATCGTACAAACGCATTCTAGAGTCACCCCTGGTCCACCTTTATGACAATATCTCGAAACGGCGTCCACCTATAGAACTAAGGCCCACTCCCTTTTAAAATACTCATTAACACCTTTCGTTTGATGCCCATATTGTGCAAACGCATTCTAGAGTCACCCCTGGTCCATCTTTACGGCGATATCTCGAAAAGGCGTCCATCTATAGAACTTAGGTCCACGCCCTTTTAAAATACTCATTAATACCTTTCATTTGATACCCATATCGTACAAACGCATTCTAGGGTCAACCCTGACCCACCTTTATGGCTATATCCCTAAATGGCGTCCACCTATAGAACTATGGCGCACTCCCTCATAAAATACTCTTTAATGCCTTTCATTTGATACACATGTCATACAAACACATTCCAGGGTTTCCCTCGGTTCATTTTCCTACATGGTTATTTTCCCTTATGTTGTCACCATAGCTCTCAACTGAGTATGTAATGTTCGGTTACACCCGAACTTAACCTTCCTTACTTGTTTTTTACTAAGAACATTTTGCTTTTGCATTTTTCTAAAAAATTTCGACTTTGAAGAATTTTTTTGAAGCACCCTGTATCTGTGACATTCTGAGCTTTCACACAATAAAACTCAAGTAATTAGCTTTCATTTGCATTTAAAATTTTTTAAATATATTCACTTGCTTAAAATATCGACCACACGTACACGTCCATCTGCTCCTGGGAATGTATTTGTAATACGAACAAGAGCCCATTGTTGTGGTGGCAAATTGTCATCATGAATAAATACTAGCTGACCAGGAACGATGTTTTCCCGCATCTCAAGCCATTTGGAGCGCGCTTGTAATGTATGAAGATAATCGCGACGCCACAAGACACGATTCTTTAATGTCATTGAGTTGTGACTCCGGTATTGTGTGTAATGAAGTACCAATGAGCAAATATGCCGGTGTCAGCGCCTCTCCATAGTATGGGTCGTCAGTCAAAGGAGTTAGAGGCCGCGAGTTCAATATGGCCTCCACCTCAATCACAATGGTTTGAAGCTCTTCAAATGTTAAATTGGACTGCGAAATGTTTTTTATCAGCCGAGTTTTCATTGATTTGACAGCAGCTTCCCACAAACCACCAAAGTGCGGAGCTAGCGGAGGAATAAATCGAAATTCAAAACCGTGCTCGCTGCTAAACTGTTCCAAGTCAGATAATGATTGCTGGTTGTAGAACTGACGCTTGAATTCATCAAGTTGTGACTGGGCGCCCACAAAATTTGTAGCGTTGTCACAGTATATACGCTGCGGTATACCACGTCTGCCAATGAAACGCTTTAAAGAAAGAACAAAGTTATTAGTAGATAAATCAGAAATCAATTCTGCATGATCTGCTTTCGAGGAAAAACAGATAAATATGACTAGGTATGTTTTGTAAGGTGCTTTTCCGCGAATGCGATACGATGTAAAAAATTGACCTATAACCAGAAATGGACGTTGAGAAAGTAGGCGATCAGCTGGAAGATAGCCCATTATTTGTTGCATCAACTTCGGCTTGTAGTGGTAGCAATGCATGCAAGAGTTGACTACTTTTCGGACCAATTCGCGTGCATTTATTACCCAAATTTGAGAACGAAAAATTCCCATTAACACCTTGGGCCCTGTATGCTTGTTCATTAGATGCAAATACTCTACAAATTTGCGCGTAAATTTATGTTGTTTTGGCAATAAAGCAGGAAACTTTGCATTGTATTCGATTGGTGCTTGATTGAATCTTCCTCGAACCCGTAGAACTAACTTAGTTGAAACTTGCAACGGCGTCTCGACCAAAAACGGGGACAGCTTCTGTAGTTCAGGCTTTAGTGTCTTGCCTTCCTTGAGCAGCTTTATTTCATGGGCATAGTGTGAGTGCTGAATAGATGAAACTATGTATAAAAACGTCTGCTGTAGTTCATATGGTGATATGAATGCATAATTTTGTGATTAATTTTTGCTAGGCAGAATTTTGTTGAACGGCCTCAGTATGAATGTCATCACCCTTAATATGCGCCGATACGTTGAATATCTTGCAATGACACCTTCAATGATGTTATCATTACTGAAACCTATGCTGCATTCGAGGTTACTGAGAGATATCTTTGTTGGCTCTTTGGGCCATGATTCTGAGTCGCAAGAGAGAAACTGTGGTCCCTTAAACCATATTGTATTCAATAGGTAACGTTCCATACAACCACGTGATACAATGTCTGCCGGATTTTGTTTGGTTGGTACATATTTCCAATTGAGGCCTACTGAATTGTCCTGCAGCTCCGCAAATCGATTGGCAACGAAGCAGTTAGGAGTGGATGAATGCATCTTGATCCATTGTAAAACTATGGTTGAATCGGTCCAAAAGTGGACACCTTTAATATATTGAGATAGTTTAAATTTGATTTTTTTTCATGTTGAACACAGTAAAACAGCTGCGCACAACTCTAAGCGGGGAAGTGAGACTGCTTTAGTGGAGCCGCCTTTGATTTTGATATCAACAACGTTGTGGTAAGTTGGCCGTTTATATTCATGCGAAGATAAATACAACAGCCATACGCACACTGAGATGCATCTGCAAACCCATGTACATCACATTTATAAGTCAAAGCGGATTGTACATACCTGGGTACTTCAATGTGGTTCAAATGTTGCAAGTCTTCCTCGATTAGCTTCCATTGAGTGTTAAGCTCATTGGGTAGTGGCTCGTCCCAGCCAATGCGACGTATCCAAAGCTCTTGAACGAAGATTTTACAGCGAACTGTCGCTGGACTTACCAAGCCTAATATTTCATACAAACGGGCAACTGTAGAAATTTTAGACGGTTTCGTTGGATACTTATGACTGGCAAGTTATATTTAAAACAGAAATCATCATCCTGTTGTTTCCATGACATGCCCAGAGCCTTAGTCACGTCCAGTTCTTCGAGTCTTATTTGGAACTCTTCACAGTCGGATTACCACTCACGATGATTAGATTTCCATTTAGCTAACTGCAAACCTGATTTTGCTAACAACTTGGTTGTTTCTATAGCCTTTATCTGTAGATCCCTGATGTTATCTGCGTCCATCAAAAGATCGTCTACATACATATCTTCCTGAATAGTTGCGGATCCAAGAGGAAATTCTTCTTTGTAAAGATCAGCAATGAAATATAGGCACCTGATGGCTAAAAATGGTGCGCATGCCATGCCATATGTCACTGTGTTCAGCTGAAAAAGACTTAGAGGCTCATTTACAGATGTTCTCCAGTAAACTAATTGATAATTACGATCATTTGGTTGTATAAAAACTGACGATACATTTTACAAATATCTGCGGTAAGGCCGTAAAGATGCAATCGAAATGCCAATAATGTTAATATAAGATTTTGCTGAATTGTGGGCCCAACCATAACTAAATCGCTGAGGGAGCAACGAGCTGTATAGTGGACGCGTCGAATACCACACGTAACTTCGTTGTTGAACTCTCTGGCCGAACTACACAGTGGTGTGGGATTACGTAATGTGATAAAGTTACATCCAAATTGTGGATTGGGCTCATGTGTCCAAGATCCAAGTATTCTTGCATAAAAAATGTGTACATTTTTTTTAATGTAGCATCACGTTCGAGACGACGTTCGAGTTGGAGAAAACGGCGCTTAGCAAACTCGATAGATTCTCCAAGTAAATTTGGAGACTGTTTAAATGGCAATGAAACTTGAATGCGGCCATTTTCTAGTACCTTTCCGTTCTCTTTGAAATGATTTTCACATTCCTGTTCCTCGGGGATATATGTGTGAGGTGTTACCTGGTCAAATGCGAAATCTTCGAGCTCCCAGAATTTCTTCAAAATTGTATCGAGACCACAACTCCTCACGACATTGCATGTGTATGGACTTGATTCAACGTTGTTATCGAGCTTTCCACCAACAATCCAGCCCAATTTGGTATTGATCAGACGCGGAGAGTTTTCACCGAGGTGTTTTCAGAGATAATGTCAAAGAATATTTGCGCGCCTAACAACAAATCGATTTTTTGTGGTCTAAAGAAGAGCGTATCAGCGAGTTCAATGCCTTTTGGTAAGTTCCAGTTGGTTGTGTCCAAGCAATGATCTGGTTGATGAAGCAAAATTCTTTTTGTTACGGCAAGATCTGAAGTGAATTCAAAACTAGAGATCCTAGATTTTATCACGGCTTTCACTGAAAACCTCAAATTGGTACGAACATCCGCAATGCCACAAATTTCTTGATTATTTCGCTGAAACCCAAGTTGAAGTCTTTTAGCCAGCTGCTCAGTTATGAAATTAATTTCGGAGCATGAATCAAGAAGAGCTCGTGTTGTTTGAATGCCCCCATACTTATCCTTGGTTACCACTACAGCTGTAGGAATAAGGGCACGTCGCGAAATCTGTGAAACTAACAACAAAAGTGGTGGTTGCACAGATTTTGTGTCAGAATTTCGCTGTCTATTGTTATCCCCTGAAGTAGCACGATGCAAAATGGTATGATGAGAATTTTGGCATACACGGCATTTTGATTTTGAAGGCCATTTTGAGATCATGTGGCCTTTACGAAGGCAGTTGAGGCAAAGATTTAGTTGCTTGGCAAATTTATACCTATCACTTACAGATAGCGACAAGAACTGTGGACAAATGGCTAAATAATGATCTGCTGACTGACATTTGCAACCAAATGATGCTGATTTGCTCTGTGTAGTGACGAAAGAGTTTGACGATTGTTTATTATTTGCACTTTGCTCTTTTCTTGTTGCGGTTCGATGTTACTTTCAAGAAATTGGCAATGGCGACTTAATGTGTCGTAACAGAACTCCCAGGAAGGTAAATTTTCGTAGTCTTGCTTTCTGTCATAACTCAATTTTGAGTGAAGGTCTACCTTTGATAGAACTAGGTAAATGATAAAAGCATTCATCACATTTTCTTCGGAGCCCAAGGATAACAATGAACCTCGGAGAGCAGAAAATTTGTCTAACAATGTGCGAAGAGCTGATGGATCCGACTTGGGAATGGTTGGAATATTGAACAAGCTAGATATGTGCTCTAAAAATATTAATACTCTTTTGTCGTATCGCTCCGCAAGGGCTTTGAGCACAGTTTCATAGTTATCCTCCGATACTTGGAAAGGTGCGACTACATTCAATGCGTTGCCTGACAAAGAACTCAATAAGTAGATAAACTTGTCAATTGTTGGTATAGATTTATCATCATGAACCAGGTTGTTAAATGAAGTAATGAATCGTTTATATTCACCGTATTTGCCATCAAACTTCGGTAATTTTAATGGGGGTAAACGATTTTGGTGCAATATATTATAGCAATTTGAAACACTCTACAGTGGAGTCAACAACTTTCTCCTTCGTACTCTTACCTATACGTTTTATTACAGTTGCCTTTGCAGCGATGAACAAATCTTCAATTTCCGAGCGAGTCTCGTCTTCCGGATCATATTTCTCTATCTGCGATTGTAGCTTACACACTTTTTGAAAATATGTCCCCAAAATATCTGCTTGGCATTCAACGAATTCAAGATCACACTCCTTTGGCGGCAATGCTCTTTAAATTTCTTTCCATAGTGGCGCGTTTTTGAAGCAGTGCCGGTAACTGTTCTTCTGACTTGTCCAATTTGCCCTTGCTCATTTTACTAGTACACAGATGTAGCTAATTATGAAATGGTTGACGAATCCAACGATACTGTGTAGTAATTAATGCTGTTCCAACGATAATAGAATCAGCGGTGATGCCTTCGATGTAGTTACCTCGAATGGTATTTTAAAAAGCGCTATAATTGTACTTTGAACACTTGTTCAAAATAATACAAAATTTAATTCAACCGAATAAACGAACTCAGGACTTAACCTTTTACCAGGTATATGTCCTGTCACGGTCGCCAAATGTTTGAACTCAATTTAATGAGTCTGGTATAATAAAACCCCAAATGGTTTGTTTCACAAATTTATTACGATTGACTGTTACATTTTGCGAAAGAAATTTATAAGCCTTAAATATATTGGAAAAGTCCAGTTAATTGACATCCAATGATGTTGAGTGAAAAATAGTAATAACAATTTACATTAGAATGCAGGTATTTTCCGGTTGAGAAATGTTCTTATGTGTACATTTGTATATCCATGGATAATAGCCTAACTTACAAATCAATGAGTAATTATTATTGTAAATATGTATGTAAATATGCATATACGTAAGTAAAGTAAGCACCCAGGAGACCGTCGCATGATGTGCCCTATGTATGTAGATATGGATCCAAGAAATACATATTGAATTAATCTGCTCCAACAGCGTTAATAAACCAATCCAATTACAAGGTTTCATCCCTTTTTTCATATTTGGTATAGAATTATGGCATTTTTTTTACATTTTTCGTAATTTTCGATATTGAAAAAGTGGGCGTGGTCATAGACGGATTTCGACCATTTTTTATACCAATACAATATGAGTTCAGATAAGTACGTGAACTGAGTTTAGTAAAGATATATCGATTTTTGCTCAAGTTATCGTGTTGACGGCCGAGCGGAAGGACAGACGGTCCAGTGTGTATAAAAACTGGGCGTGGCTTCAACCGATTTCGCCCTTTTTCACAGAAAACAGTTATCGTACTATAGTCTAAGCCCCTACCAAATTTCACAAGGATTGGTAAATTTTTGTTCGACTTATGGCATTAAAAGTTTCCTAGACAAATTAAAAGAAAAAGGGCGGAGCCACGCCTATTTTGAAATTTTCTTTTATTTTTGTATTTTGTTGCACCATATCATTACTGGAGTTGAATGTTGACATAATTTACTTATATACTGTAAAGATATTAAATTTTTTGTTAAAATTTGACTTTAAACAATTTTTTTTTGTTAAAGTGGGCGTGGTCGCTCTCCGATTTTGCTAATTTTTATTAAGCATACATATAGCAATAGGAGTAACGTTCCTGCCAAATTTCATCATGATATCTTCAACGATTGCCAAATAATAGCTTGCAAAACTTTTAAATTACCTTCTTTTAAAAGTGGGCGGTGCCACGCCCATTGTCCAAAATTTTACTAATTTTCTATTTCGCGTCATAAGGTCAACTCACCTACCAATTTTCTTAGCTTTATCCGTCTTTGGTAATGAATTATCGTACTTTTTCGGTTCTTCGAAATTTTCGATATCGAAAAAGTGGGCGTGGTTATAGTCCGATATCGTTCATTTTAAATAGCGATCTGAGATGAGTGCCCAGGAACCTACGTACCAAATTTCATCAAGATACCTCAAAATTTACTCAAGTTATCGTGTTAACGGGCGGACGGATAGATGGACGGACGGACATGGCTCAAACAAAATTTTTTTCGATACTGATTATTTTGATATATGGAAGTCTATATCTATTTCGATTCCTTTATACCTGTAAAACCAACCGTTATCCAATCGAAGTTAATATACTCTGTGAGCTCTGCCCAACTGAGTATAATAAGTACGTATGTACATGTGGACCAGCGGAAACTTAAAAAGAAATTGCAATTATTGAGATATGTTTAAAACATAGTACACATTGGAAAATTTTGAAAATATATTTAGCGATTGAAAAATATTTAAAAAAAATCGTAAAAATTGGATTCAGTGATTGACAGCTATTAAACAATTTTATAAATAAAAAGTGAATTGTGTTTTTGTGCTGATAATAATAAACTTTTGGTTCTTTTTTCTCAAGATTAAAGTTCATTTTTCAGTGAGCACTAATTATGCCCCAATACGACGCAGTATCGGTCGTCGTACCCGTAATGCTAGACGTTTATTTTACCGCTCAGAACAACAACGCGAACGATTTAATGTAGGCAGACATGAGCGAAATGCAAGGTTACGTTCTGCTCGAAGTGAAGAAGAAAGGGAAGAACGTAATAGAAGTGATAGATTAAGGATGCAGCGTAGTGCGGTTGTTCGTAATCGATCTAATGATAGGAGTGAATGTTACAATTTCAATGTTTGTGTTCGTAGACAAGCCCGTGTTCGTACCAATTTAGAACGTGTCGGGTTCGAATACGATCCCGCAGTTGATTACGGTTCACACACATCCATTGTCATTAGCACAATGAACAAAATTTGTCAGTATTTTGGTCCCAAAAAATTCAAAAATGAAACAGTGGGGTTGTGCTGTGCAAAAGGAAAAATTAAACTGCGGGTATTGCAAGCTCCACCTGAGCCTTTGATTTCATTGATGTTCGGAGCAAAAGGACAATCGAAGCATTTTTTTAAAAATATACAAGCATATAATTCGTACTTCCAAATGACGTCGTTTGGCGCAACTATTACAATACCAAATGACTTCATGCCGACTTTCAAGGTAATTTAGTCGCGTGATGTCAGCTACATTATTTTCGGTGAATGTGTGAAAAGTAGTAGCAAGTTTAAAATTTTTTTCCTCGATAAATTTAATATCGGTAATTTTATAGTAAATATTCAATGAATAGACAATTTAAGGTCCACTTGCTGAACGGCGAGTTAAATTTATAGCTCAGAGTTAATTTGAAAATTTGTTAAAAATGTATGAATTTAACCCCTCATTTGACGTCAACTCTGAGTTAAAAATATAAATTTTTGTTTAGCAAGTGGGCTTAAGAAACCTATGTAATATGATATGAAAAATTTAAGATTTTTTCGAAAATTGAAACAACTATGTATATTTAATGAGAACAAGTAAAGGTGTCTAAGTTCGAGTGTAACCGAAATTATGTACTCAACGTGAGCTTCAATTGCACATTTCATTTTAGATAAATTACTTTTCTACTTAACACGTGGCACCGCCCGTTTAAAAAAAAAAGTTCTCCCCATTTCCTCTTACAATAAAACTTGATAAGTGAAATATCATTGATTCCAAATAATTTTTTGCTAAATTATAGCATATTATTCTAGTCTACGACCCTTTCAAACTTGTTTTATATATAAGTTGCCGTGGTCTTTAATCGATCCCGTCCATTTTTACTAGAAATATTTTTTACTATAGAAAAAATTTGTGTACCATATTTTATTACGATCTGTTAAATTTCTTCGAGTTATGGCTCCCGAAACATAGAAAATTCTTAATCATAAAAGGGGCGGTGCCACACCCATTTCAAAAATTTTAGTGTTTTCCAATTTAGTGTTATATTTTAATATAAAAAGTAAAATTCTATTGATAGCTCTTTTTCTCTAGGATATAGCTTATTATTTTCATCTAAGACCCTTTTAAAATTCTTTTATAAAAAAAGTGGGCGTGGTCTTTAACCGATCTCGTCCATTCCTTCTAGAAATATTTCCTGCCATAGGGAAAATCTGCGTAGGTACCCAATTTTATTACGATCCGTTACTTTTTCTTCGAGTTATGGCTCCCGAAACATAGAAATTTGCTTAGTCATAAAAGGGGCGGTGCCATGCCAATTATTTAAAATTTGAAGTTTTTCCTATTTATGGTTATAACTCCACTTGGGAAATGAAATACCATTGATATAAAGTCCTTTTTTGCAAAGATCTAGCTTATTTTATTCGTCCACGACCCTTTTAAATATCTTTTATATAAAAGTGGGCGTGGTCCTTAACCGATTTCGTTAATTTTTCTTCAAAGTATTCCTTATAGTAAGGGCAACCTCTCTGCCGAATTTTGTTACGATAGGTTAAACGATTTTTGATTTATGATTAATAATTTTGGGTGTCTTTGATGGGGTTGTCTCGCCCTACACACACCGGCATCATCCCAAAACGTCGACTCGTAGGTGCTTGCACCCTCCTTCACATTGGGGTGGAGCCTCCTCGCGGTGACACCTGGTAACGCATCGGCGGCGAATGCGTGCGGCGACCCGTTTCTCCTCTCTTCAACCAGATTTCCCTTCTTCTCCCATCCGCACTCCGTTTTCCCTGTGCCAAGTTTTCCTATAAACAGGTGCTATTTTTAGTTCAAGACCGGCCTTACGTGGCGAAGAGTCACACCCTGAATAAGGTGTCCAAGCTTTGCTAACAAATATGGCGGATCTAGAGAGGAGAGCTCGATAAAACCCGTAATTCGGAGTGTCGTCCGAACCGTGCTCATGGAATGAATGGCACTACGTTAGTGTGTCTTATAACGGTAACCTCCAGATACCTGACACCCTCTGGTTGTAATTAGTCTTGCTGGAATATTGGGGGCTATGTCCTAGCTGACCTACCTTCCCCAATACTCGTGGGTATTTTTATGTACCAAAATGGAGCTGAACAGCTCCCAATAGATCAGGTCGATTGCGACCTTTCGGTGCAAGCCGAATCAGATGTCGCTACAGACTTGCCGGGGCCGAATACTCCGCTGCATGACGTGGAGATGGCAGATATGGGGACTCTGCAGGATGCAAGTCGGGGAGAGTCACAATCCACAGTCTCGCCGGAGGATGAAGAGAGGCTCCTTGCCTCTACGGCGAAAAGCGATAAGCCTGGCCGGAATGCAGAGCGAGATCGGCTAAGTGGTGCAGCTCGAAAACGTCTCAAGCGATTATAGGCCAGGGTGATTAGCTACAATGAAGCCAGCGGACTTGCCAAAGAACCCTCGGGATCGGTCCGTGGTGAGGGGTCAGCCAAGAGAGGCGGCTCACATAGTTCGACTCCAGCAGCAAGGAGCCCAAAAAGATGTCGCTGCCCACAGCTGGCAATACAAAAATATTTTCAAAACCTGTGGAAAGCTGTGCATCAAATGTCGAGGCAATCATGCCTCCCCATCGTGATGCTACAGCCAAGCAGTCGGCAACTTTCAGGGATGTCCTAAGTGGGGTAAGGCTGGGCATTATACCTCCGATTATCCAGCCACGGTCTGGTCTTCAGGGGAACTGAAGGCCATACAGAAGGCCATCCTGGGGGAGGTGGTGAGCCAAAAAGATGATGCTATAAAGGCCACCTTTAGCAGTTGCACACCTCGCCCAGGTTGTCTTTCTATCACCTGCAGGGATGCAACCACCGCGGCGTGGCTAAGGACTATCGCCCCAAAGCTCACTCCATGACAAGGTGCCAAGCTGGAGGTGGTATCTGATGCGGATATACCACGTCGCATCATTCTCGTGGGGTACTTAAAGGAAGAGGAATGCCCCTCAAAGGACGACATGTTTGAGTTAGCTGAGGCCCAAAATGCCGGCTTGAGTACAAGGAACTGGAGAATCCTCATCCGGATTCGAAAGTCCGCGGGGGCGGAAGTTACTATAGCCGTCGATCCGTTGTCTGTGGAGCTATTAAAACAACGCAACAAATTTCTTTTCTGTGGTTTTGACAGGGTCAATTAAGGCCTATAAACAAGCCATCCCTGCCCCTGGTAAATATAAATACCAGCGGCAGTGACAATAAGGGTGAGGGGAATGATACGGTTGACGATGAAAAACCGTGCTGTTCGAAGAACCAGAAGGTATCTAGTAGGCATTTACCTACTGAAAAGCAGGATTTGCCGATTCAATGCTATCCTAAACAAGGCAACAAGAACTTTCTTGGCCTGTACTCGTCTCTACGGCAAAACATGGGGGATTTGTCAAAAATGGTATATTGGACCTTTAATACTGTCGTAAGGCCAATAGTCACCTATGCGTCTCTAGTTTGGTGGCAGAAGGCCACGCAAAGAAAGGCAACGGCTAAACTAAGCAAACTGCATCGATTAGTTGCGGTGGCATACCGGGTGCGATGAGAACCGCTCCTACTGACGAACTTAGTGCTTTAGTGGGAATACCTCCCTTCCCTATTCGAATAGAGAAAGAGGCAACACTAAGTGCACTAAGACTTCCAAATATTTCTGAGTTGAAGCAACGAAATATGATAGGGCGTATGAAAGTAATAAGAAAATTCATAGGAAATCCCTCATTACAACTGCGTGACGTAATATCCCCTAAGCTCCGACTCTCACAAAACTTTGAAGTGTCCATTGTGGACAGGACCCACTGGGAAATAGGAAATCCTTATAACAACCATGACTCAGAGGTCTGGTACACGGATGGATCGAAATTCGATGACGGAAGAATGGGAGCTGGCATCTATGGGCCAAACTTCAAAAAATCGATACCAATGGGATGTTACCCCACCATATTTCAGGTAGAAATTCATGCAATAGAGGTCTGTGGTAGAGAGTGTCTGCGGAGAGGCTCAACATCGAAGAGCATCTACATTATGTCGGACAGCCAGGCGGCACTGCGTGCCTTGCAATCCTACACAGTTACATCTAAGCTAGTGGATGAATGCACTGAAATACTTAATGCCCTGGGAGCCAAAAACAAGGTTTTATTGGAATGAGTTCGGGGACATCAGGGACATGAAGGTAATAAACATGCAGATTACCTAGCAAAGCAGGGTGCTACATCAGCATTCTATGGTCCAGAACCCTTTTGTGGACTCACAAAAGCACACACCAGGGAAACTATAAGTAACTGGAAAACTAAACAATTCAGACGTCACTGGATTAATTGCCCAGGGCAAAGGCAGGTCAAACTGTTTATACTTCCGGCAACGAAAGTATCAGCCAAACTCATTAACCTAAGCAGGGAGGACATAAGAACTCTTACTTGGTACTACACGGAACACTGCGGTCTACGATATCACCTAAGTAAATTAAATCTATCTGATACCCAAATTTGTCGTTTCTGTGAGCTGGCTGATGAAACGACGGATCACGTTTTCTGCGAATGCGTCGCTCTAGCTAGGCAGAGACTATACCATCTAGGTGGTGGGACTCTTAATCCCTATGTGATATGGAGTAAAAAGCCTGAAGAGGTACTTAGATACATCAATAGCCTCCAGATACAAAATTAGTCTGAAAGGTCTTGCACAATAGACCTGCACAAAGGTCGCAGTGCTTCCAGACCTATTAATAATAATAATAATGATTAATAATATTTGTAAAATTTATTTTATCACAAGTTTTAAAATTTTTTTTTCAAATTTTTATCACAAGTCTCAATATAAGTCCACACGTCAAATTTCAACATTCTAGGTGTATTATTTAGTAAATAATCAGGTTTTTGTGTTTTCCAAAATGTTATATATATAAAAAGTGGGCGTGGTTATCATCCGATTTCGCTCATTTTCAATACCAATCTATTCTGGGTCCAGATAAGCTAGTGTACCAAATTTTGTGAAGATATCTCAGTATTTGCTCAAGTTATCGTGTTAACGGACAGACGGACGGACGGATATGGCTCAATTAAATTTTTTTTCGACACTGATGATTTTGATATATGAAAGTCTATATCTATCTCGATTCCTTTATACCTGTAAAAGCAACCGTTATCCAATCAAAGTTAATATAATCTGTGTGCAAAGCACGCTGAGTATAAAAATACATTGAAGTGAAATTCTCTTAAATTTTGCTGCTTTCGTTGTCCACAAAGGTGTGTACAGATATGTATGCACTTTTATTCATAGTTTAATTCAATAAATGGTTATAAAAAGCAGCTTTCTTTCAAATAGATTCAAGGGCAAATTATCATCAATTAGGATCATTATTACCATTACCCAATATTAACCAACAATATTTCCAAACTTATTTTATCGGCAATTCGAGTGTCGAGTTGGATCGTCGATGTGCAATTCAATCGAACGTCAGACGAGAAATTGTGGAACAGCTGCAAATATTGTTGCATCAAGAAAATGAATTGGTTCGAGTATTTGAAACAGTACTCGATGGAATTCCAACGGATAACCATAAAGTTGTAATTCATGCAGATAAACTACCACATGGACAACATCCAGGTAGATTTAACGCACCTACGTTTGATGATGTTTCCATCGTAATGGTTGGAGAGGAATTTCCATCACGCGACATTGTTTTGCATTGCCGAAACAATCAGCTGCAACGTGTTTGTGAAACACATCGTTCTTATGATGCGTTGCAATATCTAATATTGTTTTGTCGTGGAAAAGATGGATATGAATTTAATCTTTGACTGATAAATCCTCAAATCGGTACGAATAGTTGACATTTAAATAAGCATTTATGTGGCTGACTTCCATAACATCACTTGCAAAGAAAATTTCAAAATATTATGCTTTACAACGCATCAATAAACTTAATAAAATAGCCATGTGTAATATTGAGGTATGTCTAAACAAGATGGCACTGTTGTCAAATAGCATACAATTTTGCAATAGTACATTTAAGAAGCCAGCCCGATTTATTTTTTGTATTTTAAGTAAATATAAACATTTCACGTTCTCTTCTTAACAGGTGAGAGTATTCCAAATAAGAAAATGAGTACAATGAATTGCTTATTCCTACCGATTAATGCTACGTGAAAATGCATATAACCATATTGTTAATTGTCCAAGGTTATTTTACCAATTTGCTGTTGATATGTATGCGAAGATTGAGATATATCGTTTAAATTTAATAAGATTCAATCAGGAAAAGTTAAGATCGGAAGAATACATTAATTTGCGTGATGCAATAAATAGTGATGTTGGTATGAATGATATTGGCCGTTTGATAATTCTACCGACAACCTACACAGGTAGTCCGCGTCATATGCATGAGTATGCAAAAGATGCGATGACTTATGTTCGCCATTACGTGCGTCCAGATTTATTTTTGACCTTCACATGTAATCCAAAATGGGATGAGATCAAAGAACATTTGTTTAATGGTCAAATACTTTCCGAGCGTCATGATAAAACGGCACGTGTTTTTAAACAAAAACTAAAAGCTTTTGTGGACTTTGTTTGTAAAATTAAAAGTCTTTGGTGAGGTTCGTTGCTGGATGATTTCCGCTGAATGGCAGAAAAGAGGTTTGCCACACGCGCATATGTTAGTTTGGTTGGCGAACAAAATAACAGCAATTGAAATTGACAGCGTAATATCTGCTGAGATTCCTGATCAAACCATAGATCCTGAGCTATATGAAGTGGTCATAAAAAATATAATACACGGTCCATGCGGTGACAAAAAGAGAAATTCATCATGTATGGTTGATGGAAAGTGCTCGAAACGCTATCCTAAGTCATTTGTTACAGAAACAGTAAGCGGTAAGGATGGATACCCTTTGTACCGTCGTCGATCAACTGATGATAATGGAAGATCAACAGTGATTAAATTTCAAAACCGTGACTTGGAAGTTGGTAATCGCTGGATCGTTCCTTATCCACCGTTGTTGCTTAAAACGTTCAAGGCCCCCATAAACGTTGAATATTACAATTCGGTGAAATCTATTATTTATATTTGCAAGTATGTGAATAAAGGCAATGATATGGCCGTCTCTGATGTTGTGAATGAAAATAGAAATGACGATATTCTTCAATATCAAATGGGTCGACACATCAGTAGCAATGAAGCAATATGGCGCCTTTTTCCTTTTCCGATACCTGAAAGGTATTCAACCGTTATGCACTTAGCAATTCATTTAGAAAATGGACAACGTGTGTACTTCACGGATCAAAACGCTGCCCTCGACAACCCTGACTGCATTCTTCAAATTGTGAAAAAATTACGTATTTTCAAACACGTTGTTATATGCAGAAGTACCATCGTACTTTACATGGAATGCATCGAATAACAAATTTCAAAGGCGTAAACAAGGAACACCAGATCATGGCTTCACAAATGTGTTTATCACAAGTGCTTTAGGATGAAATTATACCGTGCATCCTAACAATGCTGAGTGTTTCTATTTACGTATGCTGTTAATTATTGTTCGCGGTCCAACTTCATTTCAAGATTTGAGGACGGCCAATGGAAATTTGTGCGTGACGTATCGTGAGGCCTGTCAAAGGTTGCACTTACTTGATTGCGATGCGCATTGGCATAACGCGCTTAATAATGCGTATATTCTTACATTTTCTCCACATCAAATAAGAACATTGTTTTCAAGTTTGATATCAACATGTAGCCCATCAAACCCAATTGAGTTATGGAGAAAATATCGGGATTGCATGAGCGAAGATATTTTGCGTCGCATGCGTCTTATGACTTTAAACTAGGCCTCTTCATTTCATAGCACAATTGTGCTCTCTCAATTTACACGCATATGATTCGCTCTGTCGTCGTTAATTGAGTTAGTCGCCGCTTGGCACTTGGCGTAGCAACATCGTTGACGGGTATCGGCTGATCGGTATCAAAATGTGTATGAATAATTATGCGCGATACATATGCTCGTTGCTTGCTAGTAAGCGAATAAATGAAAATCAATTCACCTGCACGATCATCGCGACGATTGCGCTCTCACTAATACAGGCGCACTTTCAATTTTGAAGAGCCCTGCTTTAAACCAGGGCTAACCAAAGTTAAAAGTGTGGCTGTATTAGTAAGAGCGCGATGATCGTACGAATATTTGATCCACGGTTCCTTCGCCTATCACCAAGCAACGAGGCAACATCCTATGCAAGGATTTTGTTTATTTATGCGCAAGATTACGAAACTTCGCGCATAACTAGCATAGTCGTACGCAAACAAGCGACACCAACAATCGATGTTGATACTCTGCTTGTTGAGCGACAACTAAAAGCGGAGTCATTGGTGCCGTTTGTCGTATCGCTGTCGTCGTATCCCTAACGTAACCCTATACGATACATTGTTATCAATTAATGGTGCCTTAACCTAAAAATCGTGAAATTTTCATAAAAATTAAGAAAACGCAAAAAATTACAAGCATATTCCAAAAAAAAAAAAAAATAAGTCTCCTAGTTATAACGTATCCAAAACAATGAATAAAATCTACAAAAAGTTATTAAATTCACCAACTCAAATATTTTTAAGTTATGGATACGGCGAAAAACCAATTGGTTGGCTACGATACGGTTACGACCTTAGCGTTACGATACGGCACCAATAATCGATTACATTGATTCCCATAACGTTGGTCGAATCAGCTGTTATAAGGTTACCGATACGGTTACCGATAACGCGCCAATGTCTGCACCTTAAAGACGAAAGATCATAACAAATACGTGTAAAGTGGCGCCAATAATTATTCAACTAAATGGTTAACCCTGCTTTAAACCAAGATTTGGAGATCACTAACGAAATATATATTGAAGCATTAATTTTAATTGAAGATATGTGTTTTTCGATGGCTAATAAAACATTGGAACAACTTGGAGGAAATGGAAAAACATTTTTAATTTCTTTGCTTTTGGCTGCTTTACAATCACAAAATAAAATTGTATTACAATTAGCGTCCTCTGAATCGAAGCTGCATTGTTGGATAGCGGCCGAACGACGCATTCTGCACTTAAGTTGCCTTTAAATGTCCAACTTATTGATCATCCGACATGTAACATTTCAAAGATGTCCGGAATAGCAAAGATGTTGCAACAATGTGCCTTAATTGTATGGGACGAATTTACCATGGCCCATAAGAAGTCATTGGAAGCTTTGGAAAGAACATTACAAGATTTACGATAAAATCAAAATTTGTTTGGTGTAGTTTTGGTATTGTTAGCCGTTGATTTTCGGCAGACAATGCCAGTTATCCCAAATTCTACTGCTGCTGATGAACTAAATGCATCTTTGAAATCTTCCAATTTGTGGAGGTTTGTAAAAACAATTAAACTTGAAACGAAAATTCGTGTTCAACTGCAAGGGTAACCAACAGCTGCCTTATTTTCCAAACAATTGCTAGCTATTGGAGATGGTAAAATTCATGCTGACCATATGGGATTGATAACGTTATCCCAAAGCTTTTGCCAATTTACTGAAACCAAAGAACAATTGGTTGCCAAGGGCTTTCCCAATTTAAGAGAGCAGTACAAAAATCATGCTTGGTTAAGTGAAAGAGCTATTTTGGCAGGAAAAAATAAAGATGTCAACGAAATGAATGCAAATATTCAGTCGCAAATAATTGGAGACTTGGTATCATACCAGACAGTAGATACTGTCATCCATCAGGAAGATGTTGTAAACTATCCAACAGAATTTCTAAAGTCATTCGATATGCCGGGACTGCCCGTACATAATTTAGAGCTCAAAATTGGGGTACCTGTGATAATGCTTCTTAACATTAATCAACCAAAACTGTGTAATGGCACCAGGCTTGCAGTGAAAAGGCTTATGAATAACATCATTGAAGCCACAATTTTAACTAGAAAATACAAAGGTGAAGATGTATTGATTCCACGAATTCCCATGATACCAACTGATATGCCATTTGAGTTTAAACGCCTTCCATTTCCTGTGCGACTTGCTTTTGCCATAACGATTTATAAAGCGCAAGGCCAATATTTCCAGGTCTGTGGATTAGACTTGGAATATCCAGTTTTTTCCCACGGACAGCTTTACCTTGGACGTTCAAGATTTGCTAAGCCTTCAGCGTTATTCATTTTCAGTCAAGACGGAAAAACCAAAACCTTGTTTACCAAAGCTCATTGCTATGATTTTTTCTAAATAATTGCTGCTGATGTTGTTCTAATATGACTGCATATCATGTTTCATTTGACTTTCACAAGAAATTTTTTTAATAACTTGTGAGGTGGGTTTTATCGAAGGCTGAGATAAGCTCAGCCGCTCCAGAGTCGGGCGAAGGTCACACTAACCTCTACCAATGAATAACACAATTAGTTCCGAACGCGCACACACAAACACACGATGCGGCTTTTGCATTTCGATGCCGACAGCCTTTTATCCCAGAGAGAGAGAGCAAGAGAGAGAGAGAGATGCCACGGAAGATAGCGCAGAAGCGGCGGAAAAGATGACGGTACGGGTCGCGGTTCACAGGGAACGGTGATGATGATCCTCAAATAATATCTTACCGCCAGAGAAAGCTTACTCGGATTGGTTCAAGCGGGTTAGGGTGGTGCTCCTATGGCTAACGATTGACGGCGGCGGGCAGGAAAGGCGCGGTTTGACCTAGGTGAATTGTTTCGGTTAGCGATGCCCAACGTACAAATATATGTATATACATGGGTGCTGGGTAGACTCAGTACTGCTCTCAGGGAGTCTCGGACAAGAGTCCTAGTGACCATGAGCTGCGTAGTGAAGTCCACCTTTGCACTTGGCTCGGCAGCTCAATCAGAAGGCGGGGGAGGGAATTGCTCCACGGCCACCCTGAGTGAACTGTCTGCGCTTCATGCCATCCCCGTTTGTTGCTGGGTAGACTAAGTACTCCTCTCAGAGAGCCTCGGGCAAGAGTCCTAGCGACCATGAGTGGTGTAGTAAAGTCCACCGTTGCATGTGGCCGACACTTCAACCAGGGAGCGTGGGAGCGAGGTGATCCTCGGCAACCCTGGGTGAAATGGCCGCGACAAATGACACCCGTATTGGTATTTATTGAGCCTGGCATGTCCCTCAAGGGGACCCAGGGCTGGTCCTGGACGCACCTTGGGGGAAAGACCCGTACCCATCCGTCCTTCGAGGTAGAAGGGAAGCGTATCCCCTCCTACCACGGGGGACGGTGTGCAAAAGGCGGGTTTCCAATAGGTGGGGGGGATCCATGAGCCCGATGGGTTCGCTGAGAGTCTTCCCCGTTCACTTTGGGAGCCCTTTGATACCTACCATCGTAAGTTGGCCTCGGCCTTACTTACCTAGGTGAAGTATGCAGTAAGTGATGGCTTTTGCCATTACATTCTTGGCAGCGTATTAATTACTAAGAATTTAGCTCATCAATAACTCCTTGTTACGATGGCGAATGAAAAATGCACGTCAGATAGTCAGTACTACGCGTGCTGAGTATGTTTGGTTGTTCGCGTTGGAGTTGGCATACCATTTGCTGGTGGTTGTTCGCTGTGCAAGGCGATCGTAGGCTATGTATATTTAATTGACATATTATCTGCGGATGGTTGTTCGCTGTGCAAGGCGATCTTCGGGTATGTATATATTTAATGTTAGGGAATGTATATATATTTAATGTTAGGGTATGTACGTATTTAATGTTAGGGCTTGTGAGCCGGTTATTGTGACGTGGCATTTTGCTACGTTAGAGTCCCCCTCCCACTTCAGGGAAGAAAGGCTTCGGTATTGGATAGTATGTAACCTTAAGGTCTGCACTACCTTGGACCAAGTGGTCCCGGTATATTTTACCACCTCGGGGATGGTTCGCCCGAAGTACGTGTGCGTGTTTGTTGTCCGGCATTTTCTTTTATTTATATATTTACTTTTTTTTCAAAACTTGTATACAATTCAGCATTTTTCTCTTTTGTAGGATTGTTTGAACATTTTGTTTGACAGGTATTTTGATATAAAAAAATATTGTATGCATCGAAACCTAAGAATGCGATGGTGCCCAGGTTAATCCTTATATTTCATTATTCTCTTGTGCCCGCGATCTTCACTAAAGCGTGGTCCGCGTCCATCTGCGTGCAGTACACAAACGAATTTATACCGTGCATCCTAGCAATGAGTGTTTCTATTAACGTATGCTGTTAATTACTATTCGCGGCTCAACTTCATTTCAAGATTTGAGGACGGTCAATGGAAATTTGTGCTTGACGTATCGTGAGGTCTGTCACAGATTGCACTTACTTGAGTGCGATGCGCATTGGCATAACGCGCTTAATAATGCGTATTTCTTACATCTTCCCCACATCAAATAAGAACATTGTTTTCAATTTTGATATCAACATGTAGCCCATCAGACCCAATTGAGTTATGGAGAAAATATCGGGATTGCATGAGCGAAGATATTTTGCGTCGCATGCTGTCTTATGACCTTAAACTAGGGCTCTTCATTAACCTAAAAATCGTGAAAATTTCATAAAAATGAATAAAACGCAAAAAATTACAAACATATTCCAAAAAAATAAGTCTCCTAGTCATAACTTATCCAAAACAATGAATAACATCTACAAAAAGTTATTAAATTCACCAACTCAAACATTTTTAGGTTATGGATACGGCGATACGACACCAATAATCGATTACATTGATTCCTATAACGTTGGTCGAATCAGCTGTTATAAGGTTACCGATACGGTTACCGATAACGCACCAATGTCTGCAACTTAAAGACGAAAGATCATAACAAATACGTGTAAAACGGCGCCAATAATTATTCAACTAAATGGTTAACACTGCTTTAAACCAAGATTTGGAGATCACTAACGAAATATATATTGAAGCATTAATTTTAATTGAAGATATTTGTTTTTCGATGGCTAATAAAACATTGGAACAACTTGGAGGAAATGGAAAAACATTTTTAATTTCTTTGCTTTTGGCTGCTTTACGATCAAAAAGTAAAATTGTATTACAACTAGCGTCCTCTGGAATTGCAGCTACATTGCTGGATGGCGGTCGAACGACGCATTCTGCACTTAAGTTGCCTTTAAATGTCCAACTTATTGATCATCCGACATGTAACATTTCAAAGATGTCCGAAATGGCAAAGATGTTGCAACAATCTGCCTTAATTGTATGGGACGAATTTACCATGGCCCATAAGAAGTCATTGGAAGCTTTGGAAAGAACATTACAAGATTTACGATAAAATCAAAATTTGTTTGGTGTAGTTTTGGTATTGTTAGCCGGTGATTTTTGGCAGACAATGCCAGTTATCCCAATATCTACTGCTGCTAATGAACTAAATGCATCTTTGAAATCTTCCAATTTGTGGAGGTTTGTAAAAACAATTAAACTTGAAACGAAAATTCGTATTCAACTGCAAGGGTAACCAACAGCTGCCTTATTTTCCAAACAATTGCTAGCTATTGGAGATGGTAAAATTCGTGCTGACCATATGGGATTGACAACGTTACCCCAAAGCTTTTGCCAATTTACTGAAACCAAAGAACAACTGGTTGCCAAGGGCTTTCCCAATTTAAGAGAGCAGTACAAAAATCATGCTTGGTTAAGTGAAAGAACTATTTTGGCAGGAAAAAATAAAGATGTCAACGAAATGAATGCAAATATTCAGTCGCAATAATTGGAGAATTGGTATCATACCAGTCAGTAGATACTGTCATCCATCAGGAAGGTTTTGTGAACAATCCAACAGAATTTCTAAAGTCACGCGATGTGCTGGGACTGCCCGTACATAATTTAGAGCTCAAAATTGGGGCACCTGTGATAATGCTTCTTAACATTAATCAACCAAAACTGTGTAATCGCACCAGACTTACAGTGAAAAGGCTTATGAATAACATCATTGAAGCCACAATTTTAACTAGAAAATACAAAGGTGAAGATGTATTGATTCCACGAATTCCCGTGATACCAACTGATATGCCATTTGAGTTTAAACGCCTTCAATTTCCTGTGCGACTTGCTTTTGCCATAAAGATTTATAAAGCGCAAGGCCAATATTTCCAAGTCTGTGGATTAGACTTGGAATATCCAGTTTTTTCCCTCGGACAGCTTTACGTTGGATGTTCAAGATTTAGTAAGCCTTCAGCGTTATTCATTTTCAGTCAAGACGGAAAAACCAAAAACCTTGTTTACCAAAGATCATTGCAATGATTTTTTCTAAATAATTGCTGCTGATGTTGTTCTAATATGACAACATATCCATGTTTCATTTGATTTTCCCAAGACATTTTTTTAATAACTTGTGAGGTGGGTTTTGTCGAAGGCTGAGATAAGCTCAGTCGCTCCAGGGTCGGGCGAAGGTCCCACTAACCTCTACCAATGAATAACACAATTAGTTGTGGTTTTTGTTCCGAACGCGCACACACAAACACACGATGCGGCTTTTGCATTTCGATGCCGACAGCCCTTTATCCCAGAGAGAGCAAGGGAGAGAGAGAGATGCCACGGATGATAGCGCAGAAGCGGCGGAAAAGATGACGGAACAGGTCGCGGTTCACAGGGAACGGTGGTGATGATCCTCAAATAATATCTTACCCCCAGAGAAAGCTTACTCGGATTGGTTCAAGCGGGTTACGGTGGTGCTCCTATGGCTAACGATTGACGGCGGCGGGCAGGAAGGGCGCGGTTTGACTTAGGTGAATTATTTCGGTTAGTAATGCACAACGTACAAATATATGTATATACATGGGTGCTGGGTAGACTCAGTACTCCTCTCAGGGAGCCTCGGACAAGATTCCTAGCGACCATGAGCTGTGTAGTGAAGTCCGCCTTTGCACATGGCTCGGCAGCTCCATCAGAATGCGGGGGAGGGAATTGCTCCTCTGCCACCCTGAGTAAACTGTCCGCGCTTCATGCCATCACCATTTGCTACTGGGTAGACTCAGTACTCCTCTCAGGGAGCCTCGGACAAGAGTCCTAGCGACCATGAGTGGTGTAGTAAAGTCCACCGTTGCATGTGGCCGACACTTCAACCAGGGAGCCTGGGAGTGAGGTTATCCTCGGCAACCCTGGGTGAAATGCCCACGACAAATTGCACCCGTATTGGTATCTATTGAGCCTGCCATGTCCCTTAAGGGGGCCCAGGACTGGTCCTGGATACACCTTGGGGGAACTACCCGTACCCATCCGTCTTTCGAAGTAGAAGGGGAACGTATCACCTCCTACCACGGGTGACGTTGTGCAAAAGGTGGGTTTCTCATAGGTGGGGGGGGGGATCCATGAGCCCGATGGGTTCGCTGAGAGTCTTCCCCGTTCAGCTTGGGAGCCCTTTGATACCTACCATCGTAAGTTGGCCTCGGCCTTACTTACCTAGGTGAAGTATGCAGTAAGTGATGGCGTTTGCCATTACATACTTGGCAGCGTATAAAGTTACTAAGAATTTAGCCAATCAATAACTCCTTGTTATAATGGCGAATGAAAAATGCACGTCAGATAGTCAGTACTACGCGTGCTGAGTATGTTTGGTTGTTCGCTGTTGGAGTTGGCATACCATTTGCTGGTGGTTGTTCGCTGTGCAAGGCGATCGTGGGCTATGTATATTTAATTGACATATTATGTGCGGATGGTTGTTCGCTGTGTAAGGCGATCGTCGGGTATGTATATATTTAATGTTCGGGAATGTATATATATTTAATGTTATGGTATGTACATATTTAATGTTGGGGCTTGTGAGCAGGTTATTGTGACGTGGCATTTTGCTACGTTAAAGTCCCCCTCCCACTTCAGGGAAGAAAGGCTTCTGTATTGGATAGTATGTGACCTTAAGGTCGGCACTATCTTGGACCAAGTGGTCCCGGTATATTTTACCACCTCGGGGGTGGCTCGCCCGATGTACGTGTGCGTATACAATTCAGCATATATAAAAACATTTTTCTCTTTTGTAGGAGTGATTGAACATTTTGGTTGACAGGTATTTTGTAGCAATAAGGAAAAAAGATGGGTATTGATTTGAACAATACTTTTTTTTCTTAGTTTTAGGGAATAATTTCTATATTATAGAAAGTACAAGCATTCAGTTGGTCAATTTTTTTTTTTTGTAAACAAAATTTTTTCTACGTGTCTGACTTTATATAAATAAAAAAGAAATTTAACTCCTTTGTTTTCTAAGGTTGCATGGATTTTTGTTTTTTACAATTTTTGTTACCATGCAATAAAATAAATTTAAAAAAATAATTAAAAAAATATAAAAAAATATTGTATGCATCGAAACCTAAGATTACGGTGGTGCCCAGGGGTGGGGTTGGTTGTTAGCTGTTGGAGTTGGCATACCATTTGCTGGTGGTTGTTCGCTGTGCAAGGCGATCGTGGGCTATGTATATTTAATTGACATATTATGTGCGGATGGTTGTTCGCTGTGCCAGGCGATCGTCGGGTATGTATATATTTAATGTTAAGGAATGTATATATATTTAATGTTATGGTATGTACATATTTAATGTTGGGGCTTGTGAGCAGGTTATTGTGACGTGGCATTTTGCTACGTTAAAGTCCCCCTCCCACTTCAGGGAAGAAAGGCTTCTGTATTGGATAGTATGTGACCTTAAGGTCTGCACTATCTTGGACCAAGTGGTCCCGGTATATTTTACCACCTCGGGGGTGGCTCGCCCGACGTATGTGTGCGTGTTTTTTGTCCGGTATTTTCTTTAATTTATATACTAACTTTTTTTCCAAACTTGTATACAATTCAGCATATATAAAAACATTTTTCTCTTTTGTAGGAGTGTTTGAACATTTTGGTTGACAGGTATTTTGTAGCAATAAGAAAAAAAGATGGGTATTGATTTGAACAATACTTTTTTTTTCTTAGTTTTAGGGAATAATGTCTATGTTATAGAAAGTACAAGCATTCAGTTGGTTCAGTGAAATATTTCTACCCGCTGTATGATCGCCTTCTTGGGTGACCATGGCTTTGTCTAGAATGACGGTACCCATTCCTTTACCTTTTGTGGCGAATCCGGTGGGGCTGGCTGACGCATCGTAATCCGTAATGATAAGAGCAAAGTTATGTTTGCGTTGTGTTAGGTGGCGATATTACTGGTTCGGCAGTGAGAGAGTGTTCGCCGGCATATGGTTTTAAGTCCTGTAGATGCGTATGCGCTTTCCGTTTGTGATGCTCTTCGGTGTGTCTCAGCTGGACTGTATTGGGTGATACGTATTTCTCTACCGCATAGGGGCCGGAGATCTTTGGTGCTAATTTCTGTGTAAATTGATTGATCGCGAAGGAGAGTGGATGCTCTCGTTTCATCACAACCTGTGGCTTCCAGGGTCTACGGCGCAGGGCATAGTACTTTTGCTGTGTCTTAGCTGCTTTAGCCAGATTCTTCGTGATCTCTTCCCATAGGTCGGTTGTCGTTGGGGATACTGTCGGTTATTATTCGGGGACGGCTTCGGTGCGGGGCTCTCGCGAAGTTTCTTCCAAAATGGATTTCAGCATCCGATGCTTGGGTTGCTTCGTGATGTGCTGTGTTCACAGCGAAAGCAATTTGCAGGATTTCTCTGTCCCAGGTGCGGTGATCGGCTTTTGAGCGCTGCGCTATCATGGTCTTGATTACCCTGTTAGCTCTTTCGGTCGGGTTTTCATGGGGGGCGTATGCCGCTGTGAATTTGTGGGTTATTCGATGTTCGTCGAGGAACGAGGTTAATGCTTTCCCCACGAATTGTTTACCGTTGTCGCTGAGGAAGACGTTTGGGCACCCAAAGCGGTATACCACCCGTTCCTGTAGAGCTTTGATAACGCTCATGGTTGTTGATTGCCTCACTGGTATTAGTCCCAATCACTTAATAATTTGTCGAAAAGAACCAGTAGACACGTATTTCCCTTTTTGGATCGCGGTAGGGGCCTTATAAAATCTGCCGTAATGATCTCCCATGGCCTGGCGCACTACATAGTGGCCATCAATACCGCTGGGCGCTTTTGCTCAACTTTGTATTCGGCGCATTGGTGGCATGCTTTAACGTATTATTGAGTATGTCACGATACATTCCTGGCCCTTAGTAGCTTTGCTGAGCACGTTTGAGGGTTCTCTTCACTCCGAGGTGCCCTGTGGTGGCGGAGTCGTGTACTTACTTGTGAGCGTTTCTTTTGTGGTTGGCCGAAATACAAAGTTTCCATTGCGGCGAGCGGTCGAGTTTATTGCATGTTGTTATGTGTCTAAACAAGCGGTTGTCGACGATCTGATAGTCGGGAGGGCGGCTGGGGTTCTATAATGTTTTATCCATTTTCCGATTATACCAGTCCCTATTGGTATTACTTGTGATACAATGATGTCGGCCTCGTCATAACGTTTGGCTAGTGGGCATCGGGAGAGTTTGTCTGCTACTATATTTAACGCCCCTTTTCGGTATTCGATGTCGAAGTTGTACTGGTGGAGCTCTAGCGCCCATCGGGCGATCCGTCCGGAGGGGTTTTGTAGTGAGTATAGCCGCTTTAATGAATGGTGGTCGGTGATAACGGTGAATCTATAGCCCTCCAGATATGGTCTCATTTTGTGTTTGCCCCACAATACCGCCAGATATTCCTGCTCTGTGGCGGAGTAGCGTTTATCGAAGTCGGTCAAGCTCCGGCTCGCGTATGCAATTACCCTCTCTTGCTCCGAGTGGCGTTGCAACAATACAACCCCTAGGCCCTCTCCGCTCGCGCCGGTTTGGAGGAGGAACGGGTGTTTGAAGTCTGGGAAGCACAGTAGCAGGGCGCTGGTCAGTTTGTCTTTGAGGTCCAGCAAAGCGTCTTCTTGTGGAGTGTTCCACTCCCAACGCTGACCCTTTTTCAAAAGTTTATTGAGTGGTGCGGCGAGTGTGGAAAAATCGGCGACGAATCGGCGGTACCATGATGCAAGGCCGAGGAACCGGCGTAGTTTTCGAACGTTTAGTGGCGCGGGCATTTCGCGCACGGCCGATGTTTTTGCGGGATCGGTGTGGATTCCCTGTTCGCTGGTGATATATCCAAGGTAATTTATTTGTTTTGCACGAAACTGCATTTTTCGAAATTTACTTGCATGTTGTTTCATTGTAGTCATTCAAAAACTTCCCTTAGGTGGTGGATGTGTTCTTCAAACGTGTTCCCCAAAACGATTATATTATCCAAGTATGCAACCACCTTCGGTTGGAGTTCTAGACCAAGGATTGCGTCTAGGGCGCGTTGGAAGGTGACCGGGACAGTGTGTAGCCCGAAGGGCATGACTTTCCACTGGAAAAGTCCGCGGCCGAGTACGGTGAAGGCGGTATATTGTCGGGACCTTTTTGCCATAGGTATTTGCCAATGCCCATTTTTCAGGTCGATGGTGGATATGATTTTTGCTTCTTTCAGTTGGTTCAAGATCGCCCCGATCTGGGGTAAGGGATACGCCTCTGGTATACTGGCTGCGTTGAGTTGGCGATAGTGGCGAGTCACAATAACAATAACAATGAGACAGCACTTCTGACAACAACTATAGCGAATGCTGTACCTAATGGTGCTGGCCTAAACCACCTCAACCGTTGGACATAGACGAAAGTATTAGGACGAATGCAGTAAACTACACAAACCGTCCCAAACGACACGAACCAGGTAAACGCCCACCAAATGCATCAATGATAAACCACCCCCACGAAAGTTCTAAAGAACATTCATATAAATTCCGACGAAATCACAAACGACCAATACTACGAGGACCAACAGTATGACCAATATAATAATAGCCAGCCGATAGACTGCAATATGGAAGAGGCCCACGACCTGACGGACGTACATTTTTTAGACTAAACAGCTCTTCGTTACCGTACTTCAGATGTAAGACGAAGAGCGGCGACATATTAAACATTCTAGTAGATACAGAATCCAACAAAAATTATATACAATGCAATTTAGTAAAAAAATCAACGGAAAACGAAACCCCTTTCTTCGCTAACTCAGTCGGAGGAAAAATAAAAATAACCCACCACACCTTTCTAAACCTTTTTAATTTAGAAGATTGCAGACTTAAATTTTTTCGCGCTACCCACACTAAAAACATTCCATGCCATATTAGGAAACGACAGCCTAAAAGAACTTTCGGCAGTCATACACACCAAAGAAAATTTCATGCTTATAGCAAATACACGAAGAATTTATCTCAGGCAGTATAAGATACAGAACGTAAATACAATACAAATTCGAGACGAACACATGACAACAACAGCTAAAAAAGAGATAGAACACTTGGTGCAAAGACATAGCAATCTTTTCGCAGATCCGAACGGAAAACTGACCTACACAACGAAATTAATAGCAGAAATTCGGAAAATCTCAGACACACCCATTTACTCTAACTCCTATCCGTACCCAACAAGCCTTAAGCAGGAAGTAGAAACCCAAATTAATAAATTACTAGAGGACGGAATCATACGAAAATCAAGGTCTCCGTACAACTCACCGGTTTGGGTTGTACCAAAGAAAAATGACGCCTCAGGCGAAAATAAGTTCAGATTGGTAATCGACTATGGAAAACTTAACACAGTCATAATCGCAGGTCGGTATCCGATACCGGAAATTAATGAAGTACTTTCCCAACCAAGAAAGAACAACATTTTCTCTGTGATAGACCTAAAAGGCGGTTTCCACCAAATTCCTCTCAAGGAATCTGACGTGGAAAAACAGCTTTTTCCGTGAAAAATGGGAAATATGAGTTCACAAGACTGCCATTCGGACTGAAGAACGCCCCATCCATCTTTCAACGGACATTAGACGTCATACTAAGAAAACACGTAGGAAGAATAAGCTACGTATACATAGACGACATAATTACATTTAGCAAAAACGAAAAGGAACACTCCCTGCACATAGATACGATTTTCGAAACATTAAAAGAAGCCATCATGAAGGTACAAATAGAAAAGTGTGAATTTTTCAAAAAAGAAATCGAATTTTTAGGATTTCTAGTCTCAACCGATGGTATCACCACAAATCATACTAAAGTTCAAGCCATAGTCGACTTTCCATACCCAAAAACACTCAAAGATTTGAGATCATTTCTTGGTCTCTCCGGTTATTACAGAAGATACATAAAAGATTATGCCAAGATAACCAAACCACTCACTAGTCTCCTAAGAGGAGAAGCAGGAAGAATTTCAAAATATCAGTCAAAAAAATAGGCCCATTCGATTAAACGCAGAAGCCGTCGAAGCTTTTAACCAAGTCAAAAACTCATTAATATCAAAAGAAGTGATATTAACTTACCCCAATTACCAGAAAGAATTTCATTTGACCACAGACGCTTCAAAACATGCTATCGGCGCAGTTTTGGAACAGGAAGGAAAACCAATCACTTTCATTTCGAGGACCCTAAAAAAAACAGAAGAACACTATGCGACGAACGAAAAAGAGATGATCGCCATCATCTGGGCATTAAAACTTTAAGAAACTACCTCTATGGGACTGCCAAAATAAAAACATTTACAGATCACCAACTCTTAACCTACGCCCTCAGCAATAAAAACGACAATTCCAAATTAAAAAGATGGAAGGCAACCTTAGAAGAATACGATCACGAACTTAAATATATACCAGGTAAAACAAATATCGTTGCCGAAACGCTTTCCAGACCTCCAGAGCTCAATTCAGTAACAATAGCAACTCATTCTGACGAAAGCTCAGGACACAACTTAATAGAATCAACAGAAGCCCCAATTAACGTTTTCAAAAACCAAATCTGGATACTCGTTGTAAAGAAGGACTCATACGACTTCAAAATTCCTTTCACACATACCACAGGCACACAATTAGCAAACCGCAGTACTCTAAAAACGATTTACAAACACTACTTAAAAAACATATTAACCCCTCTGTGATCAATGGCTTATTTACCTCCGAAGAGATAATGGGCCAAATCCAGGAACTATACCCCATTCACTTTAGCAACTACAAAATAAGATTCACTCAGTCACAAGTTAAAGACCTAAGCACAGTTGAACAACAAGCGCAACGAATTTTGCTAGAACACAAAAGAGCCCACAGAAACGCAATAGAAAACCAAAAGCAAATAATCCAAAAATTCTATTTCCCCCAAATGCAGTCCAAAATTAACAAAATTGTGGAACATAGTAAAATATGCACTGAAAACAAATATGATAGGCACCCTAATAAGCCAGAAATAAAAAATACCCCTATTCCCGCATACCCAGGACAAATCGTCCACATTGATATTTTTATAGCAGAGAAAAACCTAGTGCTAACGGCCGTAGATAAATATTGGAAACACGCAATAGCGAGAGTCATTAAATCAAAATCAACAGAAGATATCCGCGAACCATTAAGACAAATTCTCTTTACATTTGGAGTACCCCAAACAATCGTAATTGACAACGAAAAATCCCTTAATTCACACTCAATAACTTTCATGGTCAAAGACCAGCTAAGAATAAAAATTTATAAAACCCCACCACACACTCACACCGCAAATGGCCAGGTCGAACCTTTCCACTCGACCTTTACAGAAATTCTAAGATGTCTGAAAAATGAAAAAATAGACAGGACCTTCGAGGAATTGCTTGACAGAGCCGTCTACGAGTACAACTACTCAATCCACTCTACAACTGGACTGAAACCAATAGAAAACTTTTTTGGACGCAAAGTATACATTAACCCCGAACAGTACGAAGCAGACACATCACATCAACATACAGAGATTGAAATTAAAACAGGAAAAAGACTTAATAAATCATAACCGATGCACATCCTTCAAATGTCTTGCGCACGAGGACGATTGGTGAACTGTAAGCGCTTTTTGATGGTTCGATCCGTTTGTTGGCTAGTAGTTCGTCGACTTCAGCATTTATTACCTGTTACATCGCTGAGTTTCGTGGGTAATATTGCTGTTTTAGCGGTCGATCATGTTTCAGCGAGATTACGTGTTCTGCTGCCCTACTGGGACCAGTTATTTCCCCGAATATCCGTTTGTGGTGGTTTGAAAAAACTGCGAGTTCGGCATTTTAAGTTGCGCTTCAATGCTTTCTTTCTGTCACGGCACTTTGTTTTGCCATTATGGTGTTCTGTGTTGGCGTGGCTGGCGGTAATTAGTTTCCGTCTAAGGTGAGTGTGAGCCCCCTTTCCCTGAGGGAGTCCATGCCTAGAATCATTTATTCGGCCAGATTAGGCAGGGTGGACAATCGCATGTGGGTCGTTTTATTGTTACAGAATATGGTTACTTGGTAGTGTACGAACTAACAACGCACGCATTTCGGCGAGCTGTACGTTGCGGACGCTGGGTGCGCATGCTATTTTCTTGCTTTCCAGATGCTTGCGTATAGTGTCACCTACGTAGGCGAGCGTTGCGCCGGTGTCCACCAAGGCTCGGATGTTTAACCATTCGATGGTGAGCTCGACGCAATGACGGCCATCCATCTTTTCATTCGGCGGTTGTTCGTCGATTGATGCCGATTGTGGTATCTTCCCGTGCCGTAGCCTTACGGGAGTCAAGGTGCTCGCCTTATCGAACCTGCAATCTCTGGACAGGACGTAGTCCCGGCCACATCTGGAGCAAAATAATCTTCGGGCTCTTCAGCATTGGTGGCGAATATGTCCTCGCTCCTTGCATCTCCAACAGGATTCCTCTCAGCTATATTATTCGGTCGACGGTGATAAATAATGCGCTGTTTGTCTGCTTTGTCTGGTGGCCTCCAATTACAGCAGCTCGAATTCGTAGGTGAGCTCCATCAGCTCCTCAATAGTTGGGAGGAACTCGCTACGTTTTGCGAATAACAGGTATTCGACACGAAGCCCGTGTCACTCGTGACATAATTGGATGTTGTCGGATCATGGTTTGCACGGCGAGAATATAATCCTTTGCCTTTTCTCGCCTCTGCTGTCTCCTCTGGCGTATGGCGTCCTCTAGTTGGTGTAGATGCCGTCTGGGTAGGAAGAATTGCTCGGCCGCTGTGCGGAACTGTGTCCACTGTGGGCTTTGCATACACGGAACCATTACAACGCCTTACCGCGCAACGTCTCTGGCAGCGTTGGGAGCAATCTATCTAATGGAATGCTATAGCACTCGTCCAGCTCCTCAATACTCTCCAAAAAGTCGTAAAGCGTTTCTCCACCCGTGAAATGGACATCCCATCGGCGGACCTCATTCATTACTTCGGTGTCGGTTAACTCGGGAAGGGGCGGTGGCGGTCGTTGATTGGCCTTTGAAACTGCAGATGGTGTAGTCACTTGAACGGAGGGAATTTGGTAAGGGTGGTTTTAATTTTGCTATTCTCTTCTGCCTTGATTTGGTCTTCCACCTCTCTCAGTAGATTTTCAGTTGACATGCGGTTTCGTTTTGCCTTTACGTAGGCATTGAACGCTATGCGCAGATCAGCAACAGTGCTGCCGTTAACGAATATCCGGTATCTCTTGCACTTCTCGATGAGTCCAACTTTCTTCAGCGAATATATTCAGTTCAAACTGTCGGTATTCAATAGGCTGGTGTTGTCCTCTGGTTGTGGTTGCGTGTTCGGCGGCCCATCTCCCGGCGGGCTGGTGCTTGTTGTTTTTACAGTTTCTTCTGCGGGGAAGGGTGCCTGCTCGGGCGCCATTTGTGAGGTGGGTTTTGTCAAAGGCTGAGATAACTCAGCAGCTCAAGGGTCAGGCGAAGGTTCCACTAACCTCTACCAATTAATAACTCAATTAGTTGTTGTTTTTGTCCCGAACGCACACACACACTCGATGCGGCTTTTGCCTTTCCATGTCGACAGCATTTGATCCCAGAGAGAGAGAGAGAGATCCCACGGATGATAGCGCAGGGACTACGGAAAAGATGGCGGTACGGGTCGCGGTTATCAGGGAACGGTGGTAATAATCCTCAAATAGTATCTTACCTTAGAGATAGCTTACTGGGATTGGTTCAGGCGGGTTACGGTTGACGGCAGCGGGAAGAAATGGCGCGGTTTGACCTAGGTGAAATATTTCGGTTAGTGACGCCCAAGGTACAAATATATGTATATACATGGGTGCTGGGTAGACTCAGTACTCCTCTCAGGGAACCTCGAACAAGAGTCCTAATGACCATGAGCTGTGTAGTGAAGTCCACCTATGCATATGGCTCGGCAGCCTCATCAGAAGGCGGGGGAGGGAGATGCTCCTCGGCCACCCTGAGTGAACTGTCCCCACCTAATGCCAACCCCGTGTGTTGCTGGGTACACTCAATACTCCTCACAGAGAGCCTCGGACAAGGGTCCTAGCGACCATGAGTGGTGTAGTAAAGTCCACCGTTGCATATGGCTCGGCACTTCAAACAGGGAGCGGGAGAGGGAGATGATCCTCGGCAACCCTGGGTGAATTATCCGTGACAAATGCCACTCGTAATGGTATTTATTGAGCCTGGAATGCCCCTCAAAGGGGGCCCAGGACGGGTCCTGGACGCACCTTGGGGGAACTACCCGTGCCCATACGTCCTTCGAGGTAGAAGAGGAGCGTATCCCCTCCTACCACGGGGAACGTTGGGCAAAAGGTTGGTTTCCCATAGGTGGGGAGGGGGAAGATCCATGAGCCCGACGGGTTCGCTGAGAGTCTTCCCCGTTTACCTTGGGACCCCTTTGATACCTACCATCGTAAGTTGGCCTCGGCCTTTCTTACCTAGGTGAAGTATGCCGTAATTGATGGTGTTTGCCATTACATACTTGGCAGCGTATAAAGTTACTAAGAATTTAGCTCATCAATAACTCCTTGTTATGATGGCGAATGAAAAATGCACGTCAGATAGTCAGTAATACACGTGCTGAATGTGTTTGGTTGTTCGCTGTTGGAGTTGACATACCATGTGCGGGTGGCTGTTCGCTGTGCAAGGCGATCGTACGGTATGTATATTTAATTGGCAAGGCGATCGTCGGGTATATATATATTTAATGTTAGGGTATGTACATATTTAATGTTAGGGCTTGTGAGTAGGTTGTTGTGACGTGTCATTTTGCTACGTTACAAATTTCTGTAATTAACTATGTAAGCTTCTATAAAATAAAATAAAACCACAATGAACAATTTAAAGTTGCTCAACAGGATTCAAAAAGTATTTCAGTTATATTTATTTTTTTATGTGTATTTAACTTATTTTCGGTGAAACGAAGTTCGCGTGGTCTTTGCTAGTATAGTATATATCTCATATAATCGATTGTTCAGATAAGAAAGTTTTCGCAATTTCTGCCCCATTTTAACAGCTAGAAGCTTCAAATTTCACCAACTGCTTACGTATATAGCATATATTGTTGTCTGAAAAAATCATAGAGATCGATGGTATATAAAGTGTTTATCTCATACAACCGAATGTTCAGATAAGAAACTTTTCGCAATTTCTGTCCCAGTTTAACAGCTAGAAGCTTCAAATTTCACCAGATGCTGACGTATATAGCGTATATTGTTGTCTGAAAAATCGTAGAGATCGGTGGTATATATATTATATACCCCATATAAACTGTCATTTTTGCCCCTTTTTTACGGCTAGAAGCTTCAGATTTCATCAAATACTTACGTTAACATCATATATTGTTGAAATACGTGATTCGTAGTCATAGTTTTTACATGCAGACCACAAAAAACGTGAAACTTTGCATCATCACACAAAGTACCTACCTATTTTTATAATTTTAATGAAAATGAAATTGTATATTAACTTCGTCACGAATCCCAAAATTGTAAGTCCTTAAAGGAAAATAGATATACCCACCATTAAGTATACTGAAATAATCAGGATGAAGAGCTGAGTTGATTTAGCCATGTCTGTCTGTCTGTATGTCGGTTTGTATGCAAATTATTCCTTCAATTTTTGAGATAACTCGATAAAATTTGGTGAGCGTGTGTATATATTTACAGCATATATCCTCCATACAAACGATTTTTCAGAAAAAGGGGATTTTTGTTATATCATCTTCAATAAAAAACTTTTCGCAATTACTGCCCCATTCAACGAATGCTAAAGTATATAGCAGATATTGTTGTCTGAAAAAATCATAGAAATCGGCTGTATATATAGTATGTATATGGTGGTATATATAGTATATATATATATAGTATATATATTGTGACGAAAATTATCATCTCTAAGGTTATTAAATAAAGGAACAACAGAAATATTAAGCAAGCTACATAAACACATTAATCATCATTTACCCACATACATACAAGGCAACGAAGAGATAACTCACATACAGATGTAGTCACCGTTGGAAGTAGTATTCACATATACACGCGCATATGGCTATGCGAGAGGCTATAAATGTGTATCTGTAGTTTATAGCTGGTAGCGTATAGCTGGTAATCAAGTAGAAAATTCCAGCAGAAGAAATGTCTAAACATTTGGGCACAGAGTATAAAAGTAGCGAAAGCTGAGTAATCTGCAAAAAGTTTGATTTAAGCACGCTATCAATTGCGAAGTGAAGTTTAATTGCGAGGTACTTTCAAAGTAGTCTAATAAAGACCATTTAGTAATACAGAATATTGGAGTGTTTTATTCAACAGTTTAGCGACACGAACGTGAGCTGAAGGTTGCAAATAAGCGGAATATCCCTAAATTCGTTACAATTGGTGTCAGAAGAGGAATTGCTGAATAAATTCTGAAGATTTCGGATACAACTTGGACATGGCAAAGTTAAGTGAATTAAGGATTCAGCAACTGAAAAAGGAGTTGGAGAACCGTGGATTGAATACACCCGGCAATAAGATCGAACTTCAAGCACGGCTACGAGAGGTATTAGAATTGAAAGGAATTAATGTGGACGAGTATGTCTTTTATCCTGATGTGGAAGAGCCAGCGACTACAATAGAGGAGACTCCGAATCCATTGGCAGGTATTGACACTAACGCAATACTAGCGGTGTTGAAGTAAATGTCGTCACAAATGTCATCACAATTGGAATCCCAGGAGGACCGTAATACATCCCAGATTGAAGCCCAGGAAAGAAAAATGTCATCTCAACTGGAAGAACAGAAAACATATATGGCATCCCAACTGGAATCGCAGGAGACGCGCATAACATCAAAGATTTAAGCACAAGAAACGCGTATTTCAAAATGGCGACACAGATTGCATCAAAGATGGAAACACAACTGAATGAAATAGAGGCACGCATAACAGTACAACTCGAAGCGCAAGAGGCGTATGGACGAGAAAATAACGCAGTTTGAGGAAAAAATCGAAGCCGAGGTAGATGCTTTGAGAGGTCGTAAACAGGAGTTGCAATTAAATCGCCCAGCTGTTTCAGCAAGCAATACGAAAGCAAAAACTCCAGATTTTGACAGCTCTCTACCTTTCCAAGTATTTAAGCTTCAATTTGAGAAGACGTCAGCAGTTAACAACTGGAATACTGAAGATAAGGTTTCTGCGCAGTTCGTCGCATTAAAAGGACCTGCAGCGGAAATCTTACAGACCATTCCAGAGGGAGAGAAACAATTATGCAACATTGATGGGCGCTCTAGAAAGGCAATACGGAAGCGAACACAGGAAGCAAATACACCAAAAAGAATTGCAAAGCCGTTACCAAAAAGCTAGTGAGACTTTGCAGGAGTTTGCTTCGGATGTTGAAAGGTTGGCTCATTTGCTCAAAGGGGACGCACCCGTGGAATACACCGAAAGGGTAAAAAAATAGTGCTTTATCAATGGAATACGAGATGTTGAAACGAAGCGAGCGGCATATGCAAGCCCAAAACCCACATTAGCAGAAACGGTATTACATTCATTGACTCAGGAAATTTCCTCCCTATTGAGTAAACCATAGCATACAAGGCTCATCGTGTGGAAGTAGAAAGACCAGAGTGGGTAGACACAGTTTCGGAAGAATTGAAGGGTACGCAGCAGAAGAATAATGATGCAGTCAAATGCTTTAAGTGTGGAAAGCCAGAGCACATTGCGCGTTATTGCAACACTGACCCTAATACAGTGTGGGTGGTTGTAAACGCAGAGCAGAAGGAGATGATCAAATCTCCAAATCTACTCAATCGTTAAACTAAAGCAAGTCAGCCGCAAGGGGCACCAGCTCGCTCCCGCAATTGAATGCCCCATAATCTCTATCTCGCAAATTGGAAGAAGGTCAAACAATCTTACTGTCGGAGGACATGTGGATGGAAAGGAACGTTTACTGACTGTAGATACGGGTGAATCTCATTCCATCATTCGATCAGACTTAGTCAACAAGAAGATAAGATCATTGATTGGAGTAAGATTGCGTACAGCCACTGGAGAAGACACCCAGGTAATTGGAGAAGTAGCATGTGAAGTAGCAATTGAGAACGTCACGGTACCACACAATTTTATAGTGGCAGAGATTGTTCATCAAATCATAATTGGAGTGGACTTCTTAATCGACCAAGGCATCAATATCGATATGCAAAGCAAGACGATGCGATATAAGAACATGGATGTTCCACTTAATTTCGGCTACGAGAGAGTCTACAGCAGTAAACGAGTGCTGGTGAAAGAGTGTCAGCAAATACCACCAAAATCAGAAGCAGTCATCTGGGCAAAGGTTGATGGAGATTGTGGGACAAACAAGTTGTGGGTTGTCGAGGCAGCAAAGAAATCAACACCGAATATACTTGTAGGAAAGACCCTGGATATGACAAAGCGATATGGACGTATTCCGGTAAGAGTACTCAGTGAGTTCAAGTCACCTCTCAAACTGACCAAAGGAGCTATTTTGGCAAGATTCCAAGATGCCAAGGGTCTGAAGTAGTTATTAACTGTGAACAGCTCCAGGAACACGTTTCATCTAGTAATACAGATCTTTCAAATGACATCACGGCATTAACGTAGGGGCTAGAGGAAGCCTATCAGAGTAAGGCAAAACATCTGCTCCTAAAGAACGCGAACATATTTGACCAAGATGGCTCCAAACCAGGCCGCACCAACGTTGTGAAACATCAAATTCACGGGAGATGCGAGGCCAATCCGTCCAGCTCCTCGTAGTGTTCCACTGGCGAAGCGGGAAGTTGTTAGTCAAATCGTACAAGAAATGAGCGACAACGGCATCATCGAACCGTTAGCTAGTGCATGGAGCTCACCGGTGGTACTTATGAATAGGAAGGATGGAAAAATGAGGTTTTGCGTGGACTACCGCAGGTTGAACGACGTTTCGAAAAAGGATAGCTACCCATTGCCAAGGATTGACGTTACTCTGGGCTCGATATTTGGTGCGAAATGGTTTACCACACTGGACTTGAAAAGCGGCTACTAACAAGAAGGAGGAAGACAAAGAGAAAGCAGCCTTCAGTGTCGGTGAAAGTTTTTGGCAATTTACAGTGATGCTTTTGGACTTTGTAATGCACCAGCTACTTTTGAGAAACTCATGGACCAGGTACTGAGAGGACTACATTGGAAAACATGCTTGGTGTACCTGTACGACATCATCGTATTGGGCAAGAACTTTGATGAACATCTTAAGAACTTGGAAGAAGTTTTCCAGAGAAAAGCTGGCGCTGGTCTGAAACTAAGTCCCAAAAAGTGTTCGCTGTTTAAAAAGGAAGTAAATTATTTGGGTCACAAGGTAACGACGGAATGTAACTGCACTGCAAATGAAAAGATAGAAGCTGTAAAGGATTGGCCAAGACCACAGAACTTGCATGAATTAAGAAGTTTCCTTGGGCTGTGCACATAATACCGCCGATTTGTACCAAATTTTTCCAGCGTAGCCCATAGCCTCCATGAGCTTACACGAAAAAATAAAGCTTTTGAATGGAAGAAGGAGCAAGAAGTGGTTTTCCAAACATTGAAACAGCGTTTGTGCACTGTCCCAATGTTGGCATATCCGATTCCAGAAGCAACGTTTATTCTAGATACAGATCCGAGCGGATATGCTATAGGAGGCGTTTTGTCACAACTGGTCGATGGACAAGAGAAGGTAGTTGCCTATTACAGTCGATCAATTGGAAAACCAGAAAGGAACTATTGCGTTGCACGGAGAGAGCTGTTGGCCTTGGTAGAGTGCATTAAACATTTTCACAAGTACTTCTACGGGCAGCGATTCCGCGTCAGGACAGTTCACGCAGCGTTAAAAAGTCTCTTGCAGTTCCGTAATCCAGAAGGACAATTGGCACGGTGGATCGAGCGACTACAAAGCTATGACTTTTCCATTTAGCATCGAAAAGGTAGTACCCATCGAAATGCTGATGCAATATCACGAATACCATGTAGTTTGGAATGCAAGCACTGTTCAAAGGCCGAGGCTTAAGAAGACATTATAGATGTCCGGCTAATGTTTATAACGTGCTCGGATGAATAGGACATGGAACAACTAAGAAGTGTCAGCTAGAAGATATAGATCTCTCTATCACATGTTATGCAAGAGCTCGAACGAAACGAAAGACCAAATAGAGAGGAGGTGTCAGCAGAGAGTCCCATTGCGAAGTCATATTGGGCACAGTGGAACAGTTTAGAATTGATATCCGGCTGCCTACGCCGAGTATGGGAGAGCGAGGATGGTCAAAGTAAGAGGAAACTGATATTTGTTCTAAGGAAAAGGATTCCCGACGTTCTCAGTGAGCTACATAGCGGTCTAAGTGGAGGTCATCTTGGAATTACGAAGACGCTCGAGAAGATTAAACAGAGATTCTATTGGGTTGGTTGACGTCAGTCAGTCACTGCGTGGATTGCCAACTGCAAGGTTTGCAGCAGAGCGAAAGGGACCGAAACCCGGAGTCATGGCCAGATGGAGCAGTATATTTCAGGTGCCCCATTTTAAAGGATCGCCATGGATGTCGCAGGGCCATTTCCTCCTACAAACCCCGGAAACTAATACGTACTGGTGGTTATGGATTATTTCAGCAAATGGCCAGAGGTATGCCCAATCCCAAATCAAGAAGCGGAAACAGTAGCAGAAGTGGTTACAAACGATTGGTTTGCAAGGTATTGTGTACCAGTATAGTTACATTCTGACCAAGGCAGGAGTTTCGAATCAGCGGTGTTTCAAGAAATGTGTAAGAAATTGGGTATTCGAAAAACACGGACAACTGCATTGCATCCTCAGTCCGATGGTATGGTGGAACTTTCAATAGAACCTTGGAGGAACACTTAAGGAAAGTAGTCGACAAGTACGATAAATAGTGGGATACACACATATCATTATTCTTGATGGCTTACCGATCGGCAATGCATGAGACAACGGGCCAAACTCCCGCAAAGATAATTTTTGGCAATGACTTTTGGCTGCCAGCTGATTTGAAGTTTGGGATAGATGCCGATGCGGAGAGACATACCAAGACAAGATGAAAGCCATATATGATAAAGCAATTAATGCGGAAGGTTTTCGGGAAGGAGATTTGGTGCTGCTATACAACCCACAACAAAAAAAAGGGTTGTTACCGAAATTGCAGTGTAATTAGGAAGGCCCATACAAAATTGTGAAACGGATTAATGATGTAGTTTGCCACATACAAACAATTGGGAAACCACCAACCAAAACGAAAGTGGTTCATTTGGAAAAGCTGGCAGCGTGTAAACCTGGATATTGGTCTGATCGGAACGATCAGATGGAGAGCAGTGCGACAAATATTACCATCTCTAAGGTTATTAAATAAAGGCACAGCAACAGAAACATTAAGCAAGCTACATAAACACATTAATCATCATTTAACCGCATACATACAAGGCAACGAAGAGATAACTCACATACAGATGTAGTCATCGTTTGAAGTAGTATTCACATATACACGCGCATATGGCTATGCGAGAGGCTATAAATGTGTGTCTGTAGTTTATAGCTGGTAGCGTATAGCTGGTAACCATGTAGAAACTTCCAGCAGAAGAAACGTCTGGACATTTGGGCACAGAGTATAAAAGCAGCGAAAGCTGATTAATCTGCAATTAGTTTCATTTAAGCACGCTATCATTTGCGAAGCGAAGTTTAATTGCGAAGTACTTTCAAAGTAGTCTAATAAATACCATTTAGTAATGCAGAATAGGGGAGTGTTTTATTCAACAGTTTCGCGATACGAACGTAAGCTGAAGGTTGGAGATAAGCGGAATATCATTAAATTCGTTACAATATATATATATTTTCGCAATTTCAGCCCCATTTTAACAGCTAGATTCTAGCTGCTAGAAGCTTCAAATTTCACCAAATGCTTAAGTATGTAGCATATATTGTTGTAAGAAAAATCATAGAGGTCGGTGGTATATCTTCTCTTCTATATATATAAAAATGAAATGTCTTTCGTGCGACCGCGAAGCGCCTGCCCAAAACGGCTAAGCCGATCTCAATTCTGTAAAAAGTAGATCCTTTGACTTTCTTTGTGGAAGGTTTATAGATAAAAAAAAGTCAAAAATGTTTGATTTTGCGACCGAAAAATGCGGAAAGCTGAGATCTCACGATTTCGCATTTTTCTTGCGTTTTCAGTACATTGTATGCCAATAAACTACCAAACCGCTGAACCGATTTGGTTTGCGTTTGGAACATGCGTCAGCGCTTTAAAGGAAACGTTCCTAATGGTAGATACCTCCCCTCACCGCACTTCACCACACCTCACCGCAGCTCACCTCACCTCATCACACTTCACTCCACCACAAGCAACAGTAATTGTCATGCATAATTCGTCGGGTTTGCGTTTTTTCTTCTTTCATTGCAATTAGCTCGCGTATTAATTAAAAAATAAGTACGTATGTACATGTGAACTAGCGGAAACTTAAAAAGTGCAATGATTGAGATATGTTTAAAACATAGTACACATTGGAAAATTTAGAAAATACATTTGGCGATTGCAAAATATTTAAAAAAAATCGTAAACATTGGATTCAGTGATTGACAGCTATTAAAAATTTATATTATATTTATAAATAAAAAGTGAATTGTGTTTTTGTGCTGATAATAATAAACTTTTGGTTCTTTTTTTTAAGTTTAAAGCTAATCTTTCAGTGAGCACTAATTATGCCCCCAATACGACGCAATATCGGTCGTCGTACCCGTAATGATACACGTTTGTCTTGCCGCTCAGAAGAAAAACGCAACGATTTAATGTAGGCAGACATGGCTGAAATGCAAGGTTATGTTTTTCTCGAAGTGAATAAGAAAGGGAAGAACGTAATAGAAGTCATAGATTAAAGCTGTAGTCATTGGTGCCGTTTGTCGTATCGCTGTAGTCGTATCCGTAACGTAATCAGCTGTTTATCGTTACGATGGTAAACCAAAAACTAATTGGTTGGCTACGATACGGTTACGACCTTAGCGGCACCAATAATCGATTGCATTGATTCTCATAAGGTTGGTCGATAAAACACCAATGTCTGCAGCTTAGGGATGCAGCGTAGTGCGGTGGTTCATAATCAGTCTAATAATAGGAGTGAACGTTACAGTTTGAATGTTCGTGTTCGTAGATAAACCCGCGTTCGTAACAATTTAGAACGTGTTCGAATACGATCCCGCAGTTGATTACGGTTCACACACATCCATTGTTATTGGCACAATGAACAAAATTTGTCATTATTGTGGTGCGAAAAAAATCAAAAATTAAACAGTGGGGTTGTGCTGTGCAAACGGAAATTTTAAACTGCCGGTATTGCAAGCTCCACCTGAGCCTTTGATTTCATTGATGTTCGGAGCAACAGGACAATCGAAGCATTTTTTTAAAAATATACAAGCATATAATTCGTACTTCCAAATGACGTCGTTTGGCGCAACTATTACAATACCAAATGACTTCATGCCGACTTTCAAGGTAATTTAGTCGCGTGATGTCAGCTACATTATTTTTGGTGAATGTGTGGAAAATAGCATCAAGTTTAAAATTGTTTTCCTCGATAAATTTAATATCGGTAATTTTTTAGAGTAAATATTCAATGAATAGATATTTTAAGGCCCACTTGCTGAACGGCTAGTTAAATTTATAGCTCAGAGCTAATTTGAAAATTTGTCAAAAACGTATGAATTTAACCCCTCATTTGACGTCAACTCTGAGTTAAAAATATAAATTTTTGTTTAGCAAGCGGGCAAGAAACCTATATAATATGATTACAAAAATTTGAGATTTTTTCGAAAATTAACACAACTATGCATATTTAATGAGAAAAATACATGTAAGTGAAATTATCTTAAATTTTGCTGCTTTCGTTGTCCGCACAGGTGTGTACAGATATGTATGCACTTTTATCCATAGTTTAATTCAATAAATGGTTATAAACTGCAACTTTCTTTCAAACAGATTCAAGGGCAAATTTATCATCGAATAGGATCATTATTACCATTGCCCAATATTAACTAATAATTTTAGCAAATTTATTTTATCTCAAGAAGAATTTCCGAGCTCTAGGCCACACATATATATTAGTAATAACAAGTAAGGAAGGTTAAGTTCGGGTGTAACCGAACATTACATACTCAGTTGAGAGCTATGGTGACAACATAAGGGAAAATAGCCATGTAGGAAAATGAACCGAGGGAAACCCTGGAATGTGTTTGTATGACATGTGTATCAAATGAAAGGCATTAAAGAGTATTTTATGAGGGAGTGGGCCATAGTTCTATAGGTGGACGCCATTTAGGGATATCGCCATAAAGGTGGATCAGGGTTGACTCTAGAATTTGTTTGTACAATATGGGTATCAAAAGAAAGGTGTTAATGAGTATTTTAAAAGGGAGTAATCCTTAGTTCCATAGGTGGACGCCGTTTCGAGATATCGCCATAAAGGTGGACCAGGGGTGACCCTAGAATTTGTTTGTACAATATGGGTATCAAAAGAAAGGTGTTAATGAGTATTTTAAAAGGGAGTGATCCTTAGTTCCATAGGTGTACGCCGTTTCGAGATAACGCCATAAAGGTGGACCAGGGGTGACCCTAGAATATGTTTGTACAATATGGGTATCAAATGAAAGATGTTAATGAGTATTTTAAAAGGGAGTGGTGGTAGTTGTATAGGTGGTCGCCTTTTCGAGATATCGCCATAAAGGTGGACCAGGGGTGACTCTAGAATTTGTTTGTACGATATGGGTATCAAATGAAAGTTGTTAATGAGTATTTTAAAATAGAGTGGGCCTCAGATCCGTAGGTGGATGCGTTTTCAAGATATGGCCATAAAGGTGGGCCAGAGGTGACTCTAGAATTTTTTTGTACGATATGGGTATCAAATGAAAGGTGTTAATGAGTATTTTATGTGGACGCCTTTTCGAGATATCGCCATAAACGTGGACCAGGGGTGACTCTAGAATGTGTTTGTATGACATGGGTATCAAATTAAAGGTATTAATGAGGGTTTTAAAAGGGAGTGGCCCTTAGTTGTATATGTGAAGGCGTTTTCGAGATATCGATCAAAATGTGAACCAGGGTGATCCAGAACTTCATCTGTCGGGTACCGCTAATTTATTTATATATGTAATACCACGAACAGTATTCCTTCCAAGATTCCAAGGGCTTTTGATTTCGCCCTGCAAAACTTTTTCATTTTCTTCTACTTAATATGGTAGGTGTCACACCCATTTTACCAAGTTTTTTTCTAAAGTTATATTTTGCGTCAATAGACCAATACAATTACCATGTTTCATCCCTTTTTTCGTATTTGGTATATAATTATGGCATTTTTTTCATTTTTCGTGATTTTCGATATCGAAAAAGTGGGAGTGGTCATAGTCGGATTTCGGCCATTTTTTACACCAATACAAAGTGAGTTCAGATAAGTATGTGAACTGAGTTTAGTAAAGATATATCGATTTTTGCTCAAGTTATCGTGTTAAAGGCCGAGCGGAAGGACAGACGGACGACTGTGTATAAAAAATGGGCACGGCTTCAACCGATTTCGCCCTTTTTCACAGAAAACAGTTATCGTCCTAGAATATAAGCCTCTACCAAATTTCATAAGGATTGGTAAATTTTGTTCGACTTATGGCATTAAAAGTATCCTAGACAAATTAAATGAAAAAGGGCGGAGCCACGCCCATTTTGAAATTTTCTTTTATTTTTGTATTTTGTTGCACCATATCATTACTGGAGTTGAATGTTGGCATAATTTACTTATATACTGAAAAGATATTAACTTTTCTTTTAAAATTTGAATTTTAAAAAAAAATTTTTTTAAAAGTGGGCGTGGTCGTTCCCCTTAAGTCGTGAGCTAGCGCCAATGAAATTAGTTGCATTGTTGCAAAACAAACGTGAAGGGATGCCGCGTCGACCAATGAAGCGCTTAAGACAAAGCAAGAATGAATTGGTTGACAAATCTGAAACCAATTCGATGTGAACAGCTTTCGATGAAAAACACACAAATATGGCAGCGTAAGTTTTGTAGGGTGGCTTGCCTCGTAAGCGATAAGATGTGAGAAATGGGCCGCAAAAATCCACTCCTGATACAAAAAATGGTCGTTGCCCCTTTAACGCGATCTGCACGAATGTCACCCATTATTTGACCAATAACCTTGGGCTTGTAACGAAAGCAGTGCGTACACTTGCGCACAACCTTACGAACGATTTCGCGTCCATTCACGATCCAAATTCGTTGACGCAGTAACGAAAGCAATACTTTCGGTCCGGCATAAAGATTGCTACGGTGCAAATATTCAATATAAAAATGAGTAAATCTATGTGATTTTGGTAAAAGTGCGGGATGCTTACAGTCATAGGGAACCTCAGCATTTTTCAGTCGTCCGACGACTCTTAGAATAAATCTGACGTTACCGCTTGTGCTTATTGGTTGTAGAAACGGTGAAAGACGTTGGAGATCCGATTTGAGAATACCGCCAGATTTAAGGCAATTTATCTCAGTGCTAAAATGAATTCGTTGTATATCAGATACTATTATTAGATATATTCCAATTCGGTGGCTGGAATGTGTATCACGGTTTTCGGGTTAATTTGACGATTTGGAGGAAATTTGTTGAAGGTGCGATATACAAAAGAAACAATTCTTAAAATTTTGAAGAACGAAGAAGTTTTTTCAATTATGTTTTGAATAATGTCCACAGTACAACTACTTGTGTTGCTCGAGATCTGTTTGTGTTTCAGTTTGATTTTCGACTGGAGGCCAGTTGTCCGCGTCCTTTTACAAAACTTGGACCTGTAAACCATATAGTACTGGCAAGTTCTGATGCGCTGTGGCCGCGAGAAACAATGTCTAATGGGTTGTCTTTTGTAGGGACATGTCTGCATTCAACTCCTGCGGTATTGTCTTGCAACTCAGAAATACGATTGGCTACCATTGTAAAATGATTTTGCGTATTTCAAAACCTTACATTTTATTTTTGTTCATGTGTTACTGAGGAGTACAGCTGCACACAACTTCAATCGAGGTATGGATATAGCCTTAATTGGTGCCACCTTTGATTTGGCGATGAGAAGAGTGGTTTTAAAAGTTCCGGGGATTGATTGGCGAATATAAATGGCGCATCCATATGCGCGAGATGAGTCATCTGCGAACCCATGTATTTCACCCCTGTCCTGAAGACACGTGAATACATAGCGCGGAACTCGTATACTATTTATGAAATATAGATCATTTTTTATTTGCAACCACATTGAGTGCAGATCTTGTGTGAGTGGTTCATCCCAATCCATATGTTGTATCAATAGCTCCTGAAGTAAAATCTTGCAACGAATTGTAATAGGTCTTTGCAAAGCCAAAACATCGTAAATTTTTGCTACAGTTGACAAGATTGTTCGTTTGGTTGCAATGGAGAATTCATTGGATTCAAAGTTACGCTTTGGTAACATTGTATTCACTTACTTTTATCTGAATTTCTTCTGCTGATTTTTCGATTAGTTGTGGGCAATTTGAATTCCATTTCGCAAGCTGAAGACCAGCATATGCCAGTAAAGTAGTAATTTCGTCTTGTATCTCTAATAACTCATTTACAATGTTGGCTCCAATCAACAGGTCGTCAACGTAAAGATCCTCTCTCAACACTCTTGCTCCGACTGGATAGCGATTCCCATACATGTCAGCAAGGTGTGCTAAACAGCGTATGGCTAAAAATGGTGCAGATGACATACCGTAGGTCACTGTGTTTAGTTGAAATAATTGCAAGGGAGCAATTGCAGTTTCTCTTTATAAGATTAGTTGGAACTTTCGATCGTTTTCTTCAACAAGAAACTGTCGATACATTTTTACTATATCGGCTGTGAGTGCGTACCGATGCAGACGAAATGTTAATAAGGTTAAAATCAGTTCTTGCTGAATGCTTGGTCCAACCATTAAAATTTCATTTAATGATTTATTCGACGAAGTACGCATTGAAGCGTCGAGTACCACTCTTAGCTTTGTTGTGGTACTTTCGGGGCGTAGCACGCAATGGACAGGTATAACGTAATGTAGATTATCAAGCTGAGTATCTGAAACTGCTGTCATGTGACCTAAAGTTTGATACTCTGTCATGAATTCGCAGTGCGATTGATGAAGCATGGGATTGAGATAGAGGCGGCGTTCAAGTGCAAAAAATCTTTTACGCGCACCGTCAATGGAATTTTCAAGGGCTGTTGGAGATTCCTTAAATGTTAAGCGCACTTGCAATCGACCGTCGGAGTGTACGAAAATATTAGATTGAAAATGTTCTTCACCTGCTTTCTCTCCTTCGGATCGTTGCGGTGGCAGCGAAGTAATATCTTATACTTCCAAGTATTTGCGCAGTAATGACTCGGAGATTCCACTTCTCTCACCACATTGCACGTTAATGGCTGAGTTATTGGTTGTTCACATTGTCCGCCTACAACCCATCCTAGAAAAGTGTTGACTAAAAAAGGCAAACCGTTGCCTAGATTTACCTTTTCTCCGCGAAAAATATCAAAGAAAGCCTCACTAATAATTAGTACATCGATTTTTTGGGGCTTGTAAAAAAATGGATCAGCAAGATTAAATTCCTTCGGGAATAGTCCAATTTTTTTGAGAAAATGTATTCGCTAGGTTGCATTGACGATATTTTCTTAGTTACCGCAAACTGTGTAGAACGTTCAAAAGTTGAAAAACGAGAGCGAAATGCAGCATATACTGAAAGAAGCTGTCTTATAGATTTTGACCTCCAGAACACGAAAATGATGTTCATTTTTTAATCCACTGTTACCATATGGTAATCCTGGGTCGTCTAGGGTACAGGTTTTTGATGAAAGAAAAAATTATTTTGGACATGGTTTTTTAATTTTTATTTCGCAAATAATAGACGTTTTTGAAAATTTTTATTAAACCGTATTTAAGGAACGAATAAGTTTATAAAAATATAATAGAAAGACATTTTCTGAACTAAAATATAGGTGGTTGATATCATGGTTTGGTATGGTAACTTGCAAAACACTTCAAACAAAGTCCTGCGATGCATTTCATACATGCTGTTCGTCTGTTAACTATACATCTTTCACAGGAACAACGGCTGCGATTCGATAGTACTACAATATATCCGCTCTGATCAAAACGAAGAGTTTGTTCCACTCGAGCATATCTGTGGGATGGAATCGGGCCATCTAATTGAGACATTGTCGGTTTCTCTTTCCGATAAAGCTACCAAGCATTTTTAATAAGGCATCTAACAGCCAGGTAAAAATGCTTACTCACCACTTTTGTTCCCTGTTTGCGGTGCGATATTGATCGAATCCGTCAATCCGTGATCGCACAAGGACAGGGTACATTTATTTTGGCTCCACTTACCTTCCAAAACCGATGTGCCATTGAATTCGGATTTTCACGGAAGCTGGTAGATAACATGCACACAACATTGTTATCTTTCCATTTAACCAAACATATGTCAGGCTTTTCATCTCAATTGATTGCGAGTAACCTCATTCCTATAGTATATCCTGCCTTAATTAGATGGATCGGCTACATGTTAAATTGCAGAAAGATTACATCACAATGGGGATTGTACGAGGCCACGAAATCAGTGGACAGGGGCACGCCGCAGGGAGGGGTGCTATCACCACTGCTGTGGACGCTGGTCATCAACCAACTGCTCAGGCAATTCGATGAGGGACCCGTAAAACTTACGGCTTACGCAGATGACGTTGCAATTTTCATAAGTGGAAAGTGCCTTCCAACGATTAGTTTTTTGATGGATCGGGCGCTTCGGGATATTCATACCTGGGCATCTAATGTCGGGGTGAAAGTCAATGTAGAGAAGACGGATATGGTCTTGTTTACAAAGAGGCACAAGGTCCCAAATTGGACCAGGCCTAAGTTAGGAGGTGTACGTGGGGCCTATCGCCCCCCTTTCTCATTGGGGTTTTACAGCGATTGTAAGCCCTATTCTATACTATGGAGTTCTTGTTTGGTGGAAAGCCACACAAAAAACAACATACCTCAAAAAATTAGAGGGGGTATGCAGACAATCGATGCTTAACATTACGGGACCCCTGAAAACAACCCCGACGGCTGCACTATATGCCATTCTGCACATTCCACCTGTAGACCTGGTAGCAAAGAACAAAGCATTAACGACCGCAACCAGGCTCGGTGCCGCGGGGCAGCTTGAGCGCCGACCATATGGCCATAGTAGTATAGCGTCATCAATCGCAAGACGAACAGAATACCTGATTCCCTATCTGCGCTTCGAGGGAGATCTTTTTTTTTTAAATATACAAGCATTCGTGCTTCCAAGTGACGACATTTAGCGCAACTAATATAATACATAATGACTTTATGCCGACTTTTAAGGTAATTTAGTCGCGTGATGTCAGCTACATTATTTTCGGTGAATGTGTGAAAAAATAGCAGCAAGTTTTAAATTTAATATCGGTAACTTTAGAGTAAATATTCGATGAATAGACAATTTAAGGCCCACTTGCTGAGCGGCAAGTTAAATTTATAGCTCAGAGTTAATTTGAAAATTTGTCAAAAACGTATGAATTTAACCCCTCATTTGACGTCAACTCTGAGTTAAAAATGTAAATTTTTGTTCAGCAAGCGGGCTTAAGAAACCTATGTAATATGATATCAAAAATTTGAGATTTTTTCGAAAATTAACACAACTATGTATATTTAATGAGAAAAATACATTAAAGTGAAATTCTCTTAAATTCTGCTGCTTTCGTTGTCCACACAGTTGTGTACAGATATATATGTACTTTTATTCATAGTTTAATTCAATAAATGGTTATAAACTGCAACTTTCTTTCAAATAGATTCAAGGGCAAATTTATCATCGAATAGGATTATTATTTCCATTGCCCAATATTAACCAACAATTTTTGCAAATTTATTTTATTGGCAATTCGAATGTCGTGTTGGATCGTCAATGTGCAATTCAATCGAACGTCAGACGAGAAATTGTGGAATAGCTGCAGATATTGTTGCATCAAGAAAATTAATTGGTGCGAGTATTTGAAACAGCACTCGATCGAATTCCATCGGATAACCATAAAGTTGTAATTCATGCAGATAAAATACCACATGGACAACATCCAGGTAGATTTAACGCACCTACGATTGATGACGTTTCCATCGTAATGGTTGGAGAGGAATTTCCATCACGCGACATTGTTTTCCAATGCCGAAACAATCAGCTGCAACGTGTTGTGAAACACATCGTTCTTATGATGCGTTGCAATATCCAATATTGTTTTGTCGTGGAGAAGATGGATATGAATTCAGTCTTTGATTGATAAATCCCCAAATCGGTACGAAAAGTTGACATTTAAATAAGCATTTCTGTGGCTGACTTCCATAACATCACTTCCAAAGCAAATTTGCAAAATATTATGCTTTATAATGCATCAATAAACGTAATAAAATAGCCATGTGTAATATTGATGAGGCCACTGTTGTCAAATAGCATACAATTTTGCAATAGTACATTTATGAAGCCAGCCCTATTTATTTTTTGTATTTTAAGTAAATATAAACATTTAACATTATCTTCTTAACAGGTGAAAGTATTCGAAATAAGAAAGTGAGTGCAATGAATTACTATTCATACCAATTAATGCTACGTGAAAATGAATATAACCATATTGTTAATTGTCGAAGGTTATTTCACCAATTTGCTGTTGATATGTATGCGAAGATTGAGACATAACGTTTAAATTTTATAAGATGCAATCAGCAAAATTTAAAATCGGAAGAATACATTCATTTGCATGATGCAATAAATAATGATGTTAAAAAAAAAAAAATAATGATGTTAGTGTGAATGATATTGGCCATTTGATAATTTTATCGTCAACCAACACATGTAGTCCGCGTCATATGCATGAGTATGCACAGGATGCGATGACTTATGTTCCCCATTACGGGCGTCCAAATTAATTTTTGACCTTCACTTGTAATCCAAAATGTTACGAGATCAAAGAACATTTGTTTAATGGTCAAATACTTTCCGAGCGTCATGATATAACGGCACGTGTTTTTAAACAAAAACTAAAAGCTTTTGTCGACTTCATTGTAAAATTAAAAGTCTTTAGTGAGGTTCGTTGCTGGATGATTTCCGTTGAATGGCAGAAAAGAGATTTGCCACACGCGCATATGTTAATTTGTTTGGTGAACAAGATAACACCAAATGAAATTGACAGCGTAATATCTGCTGATATTCCTGATCAAACCATAGATCCTGAGATATATGAAGTGGTCATAAAAAATATAATACACGGTCCATGCGGTGACAAAAAGAGAAATTCATCATGTATGGTTTATGGAAAGTGCTCGAAACCTTATCCTAAGTCATTTGTTACAGAAAGAGTAAGCGGTAATGAGGGATACCCTTTGTACCGTCGTCGATCAACTGACGATAATGGAAGATCAACAGTGGTTAAATTTCAAAACCGTGACTTGGAAGTTGATAATCGCTGGATCGTTCCTTATTCACCATTGTTGCTTAAAACGTTCAAGGCCCCCATAAACGTTGAATATTACAATTCTGTGAAATCTATTATTTTTATTTGCAATTATGTGAACAAATGCAATGATATGGCCGTCTTTGGTGTTGTGAATGAAAATCGAAATGAAGAAATTCTTCAATATCAAATGGGTCGATACATCAGTAGCAATGAAGCAATATGGCGCCTTTTTCCTTTTCCGATACATGAAAGGTATCCAACCGTTATGCACTTAGCAGTTCATTTAGAAATTGGACAAAGTGTGTACTTCACGGATCAACACGCTGCCCAAAGAGCCGCAAATCTACCCTCGACAACCCTCACTGCATTCTTCAAATTGTACCAAAATGACGTATTTGCAAAAACGTTTTTATATGCAGAAGTACCATCATGCTTTACATGGAATGCATTGAATAAGGAATTTCAAAGACGTAAACAAGGAACACCAGTTCATGGCTTCACAAATGTGTTTTTTACAAGTGCTTTAGGACGAATTTGTAACGTGCATCCTAACAATGTCGAGTGTTTCTATTTACGTATGCTGTTAATTAATATTCGCGGTCCAACTTCATTTCAAGATTTGAGGAAGGTCAAGATCAAAGATTGCACTTACTTGAGTGCGATACACATTGGGGTAGCGCTTAATGATACGAGTCTCTTCATCTTCTCCACATCAAATAAGAACATTTTTTTCAATTTTGATATCAACATGTAGCCCATCAAACCAAATTGGGTTATGGAGAAAATATCGGGATTGCATGAGCGGAGTTATTTTGCGTCGCATGCGTCTTATGACTTTAAACCAAGATTTGGAGTTCACTAACGAAATATAGATTGAAGCACTAGTTTTAACTGAAGACGTGTTTTCTCGATGGCTAATAAAACATTGGAACAACTTGGTATGGCTTCACCCAATCGACCAATGCATGGTTTATTAAATCATGAAGTGGAACGCGAACGAAATTTCAATACCAATGAATTGGCAACATTTCTTCATGCAAATATTCAAAAGCTAAATGCAGAGCAAAAACGAGCTTATGGTGCAATTATGCATGCTGTTGACAATGCACTTGGTCGATTTTATTTTTTGGATGCTCCTAGAGGAACTGGAAAATCATTTATAATTTCTTTTCTTTTGGCTGCTTTACGATCACAAAATATAATTTTATTAGCACCAGCGTCCTCTGGAATCGCAGCTACTTTGTTGGATGGTGGTCGAACGGCGCATTCTGCACTAAAATTGCCTTTAAATGTTCCACTTATTGACAGTTATCCCAAAATCTACTGCTGCTGATGAACTAAATGTATCTTTAAAATCTTCCAATTTGTGGAGGTTTGTAAAAATAATCAAACTTGAAACTAATATTCGTGTTCAACTGCAATGGTAACCAACATCTGCCTTATTTTCCAAACAATTGCTAGCTATTGGAGATGGTAAAATTCGTGCTGACAATATGGGATTGATAACGTTACCCCATGTAATGTACACAGCCAACAATTTTTATGCCAAATATTTAAATCAGTTAATATGCTACCCTGTAACAAAATGAGTCTAAATTTTCATGAACACAAAAAAAGGCATCTGATAATTGTTGCTGACATAGCCATTCACACGATTTAATACAGGTGTGTGTACAACGCACAACCAAACCAAATTTGCATTCCGGCAAATTTGCGGACGTTGCATTTCCCACAGAAGTCACAACTCAACACAGGTGTGTAGGTACATATTTTGTGTCGAGTTGTATGTTGGTATGTAAGTATGTATGCTTAAGGTAAATATGTATGCTTAAAGTAAATATGTATGTAAGAATATGTTAAGAATAATTTAGTATAAATAAGCTGACAATATTTGAATAAAAAGCATTCGCTCATTGATGTTGAAACCTCTCAAAACCGATTATTTCATTTTTAATCTTTTATATGGCGATCCTGCCTATGATTCTGGTGGCTGATTTTTCACCCTAATTTCATAGCTGGCAAGGATACGCCTTTTATATGGCGATCCTGCCTTGATTATACTGGCTGATTACTCAGCCTAATTCATTGGTAAGGATTTTACTGGCTGATTACAGCCTAGGCCTTGTAAAAGAAAAAAAAAAGAGAGAAGATGAATTAATTCGGGCACCAACAATAAAAATTGCGGCAATTGAAAAACTTCGGTAGAACATACACTAAAATTAGAACAATACAGAGAAGATTAGCATGGCCCTGCGCAAGGATGACACCGATATCGTGAAGCGTTCCACATTTTTAAATGTGATAAGATGATATAACAACAGGACAGGTAACATAATAATTATAAGTATAATAAGTATATTAGCTTAATTATGGAGTCGTTTTGACAATTTAGATTTTTAAGCAGGAAAATATTCGGGCGACCTAACGGCTGCCTATTGACAAGCAAAAATTATATTTTTGCTATAAACAGTTTTTTTTGATAATTATTTAGTTATGTTCGCAGAAGAGGACATACAAAATCAAAATCAAGTGCTTAGGTCATTTTCATAAAACTCCTTAAATGTGAAAAAAAAATTTTTTTTTACTGATGTTTTTCCAAAATAGAAAAATTTTTTTAAGCCCAATATGGCATAAAAAACAAAATGAACAAAAAAATAGCATAAGAATTAACTTTTAATAATTAAACAAGATAAACTGTATTCAACTATGCATCATTTGAAAAAATTTTCAGAAAAATTTTGTAAGAAAAATTATAAATATCAAAAATGTTAAATTAAACAAATTTTTTCTTAGGAACAACCATTTTTAGAAATAAACCTTTTAAATAATAACTTTTATAATGCTAACTAAATACAGTCGGGCCTCGATTATCCGTGATGGTCGGGACTAGAAGTACAATGTATGTATGCATGAAATTTTGTACTGAAAACACGAGGCAAAAAAATGACTTAAAGCAAAAAAAGAATACAATTTCTTAGAAAAAGTCGTGTAATGTTGCTTGTCTAATATTTTTCAATTTATAATTTCCTTTTATAAGTTTTTCTTGTATGCGATAAACTTGAATTTTATCCTGCTCTGTAATTCCGGAACAACCAGGGCTATCCAGGAAATTCAGCAATTTGCTTGATGCTTCTATCGCTTCTTTTAAAGTGGTTTCTGAAACAATTACATCGTCTTCATCAGTGTCTTCCAATCCATTGTCTCGCTCAGACTCATCTGAATTACTGTTTTCCATGCTTATAATTTCTTCATCTGACAAAACAGCAAATTGGGAGGCATTTTCATCACATTTCAGCCATGTCTCTATATCCTTTGTGGTAAAGTCATCCGTAATATTGAACATTTGTGCCACATTCACGTGCGTATTCGATATGTCCATACCTATAACAAAAATCAATAAATTTTTGCATGAAAATATTTTAAAAAATTATAAAAATATGCCTCCGGACCTTCATTATCGGGGCATAACAAATTATTCCAAGCGTTCTTCAAAACTTCAGAAGTAACAGCGTGCCAAGCATTATCAATGGACCACAGGGCTTTCTTTATATTAAATTCTTTCTTAAAATCTTATTATTTGACGAGACTAGTTTTTGCACTATAGTTTTACGATAATGGCATTTAAAACTCCATATTACACCCTGATCCATCGGTTGGATCAAGGACGTACAATTCGGTGGCAAATATTTAACAATAGCGTTAGCGTTAGCGTTAAAATCGTGAACGTCTGGATGTGCCGGGCAGTTGTCCAATAACAGAAGGATTTTGCTATCATCCGTAAGACCGATTTTATTAAGATGCCCTTTTACCTCTGGCACAAAGTTTTTGGTAAACCATTCTAAAAATATTGTTTGCGTTACCCATGCTTTTGAATTGGCCTTATAAATTACGGGAAGGTCGTATACATTTTTTAGGGCTCTTGGACGAGCACTTTTACCAATAACTAAAGCTTTGCACTTGGCGGCCACCGTGGTGGGATGGTAGCGTGCTCCGCCTATCACACCGTATGCCCTGGGTTCGCACCCCGGGCAAAGCAACATCAAAATTTTAGAAATAAGGTTTTTCAATTAGAAGAAAATGTTTCTAAGCGGGGTCGCCCCTCGTCAGTGTTTGGCAAGCGCTCTGGGTGTATTTCTGCCATGAAAAGCTCTCAGTGAAAACTCATCTGCCTTGCAGATGCCGTTCGGAATCGGCATAAAACATTTAGGTCCCGGCCGGCCAATTTTTAGGGAAAATCAAGAGGAGCACGACGCAAATTGGAAGAGAAGCTCGGCCTTAGATCTCTTCGGAGGTTATCGCGCCTTACATTTATTTTTTTTAAAGCTTTGCACTTGTGTATACCAGCAGCATTAGCGCAAACTGAAGTTTTTAGTCTTTCTTTTGACACCTTATGTCTATCTATGAATCTTTGATTATGACAAACCAAACTGCTCCCCGGCAAGCACTTCCAAAAAAGGCCTGTCTCGTCTACATTATAGATTTGCTCACTGGTAAGATTTTCCGTTGATATCAATTAATTTAATTGTTCTACAAACATTGTGGCACTTACATAGTCTGCTGAAGATTTTTCTCCTTCAGCATGAAGTCCTTTTATTCCATGTCTATTCTTAAAATTTTGCAACCACCCGTTGGAGTATTCACACTCAGAATCAATGTTTAGTTTTGTGTGTTATATTTTAGCCTTTTCTCTTATCATCAATCCTGTAATTGGAGTGCCTTTAAAACGCTCTTTTCTGAACCATTCGTAAAGTGCCCAATCTACTTTTGGTTTTTCAGCTGTCTTTAAAGTTTTTCGGTTACGAAATCCAACCACCGAAACACTCTCTGCACAAAACTTTAAAAGCTTGTCTTTGCTTTTTAAAATGTTATAAACGGTCTGCATCCCAACTTCGTATTTTTGAGCTATCATTTTAACACTCACATTATTTTTCAAATGCTCTTTAATAATTTTTACTTTATCTTCAATATTTAAAAGGTTTCTTTTTCTCTTTGCCACTGGTAACGGTGCCATACTAAATATATTTAGATCTAACCACCCGCACAAATTTCAGTCAGTTAAGGGAATTCCCCGTTTTCATGTTTATTATACATACATATGTTCATATTCGCTGCCATCACGGATAATAGAGGTAATCACGGTTAATCGAAGCAAATAATTTGAAAACACTGCAAAGAAAAATCAATAGACTGATCTTTGGCCATCACGGATAATCGGGGTTACCGGTTAACCGGATCACGGATGATCGAGGCCCGACTGTAAGTAAAAAATAATAAAATGGGATGCTTAATATAATAAACATAAAAAACAAAGAAATAAGCATAAATTAGCATTTTTTTCCCACCCCCGAAGATACCATGATCCTCCTATTTCTCTGTGTAGCTAGTTGCATTAATTTGTTTCTAAAGCTCTACTCATCCCAAAGCTTTATTAACAAACCTTTTTATCTACCATAACAAATGGGCAAATGGGATGATATCGTTAAACTACTCATAGAAGAAAAAATGATAGGAGAAAAATCTTACAAATGTAGGTATTAATAAAAAGACAAAAGTAAAGGCAGAAACAGTAGTAAAGCATCTTAAAATAATAGTTGAAGCATTTAACAAAATAGGAAAAACATTTCAACAGTTAAATGGTAAACTAGACGGCAATCGAAAAGACCAAGCATATCAAATTTTTGCCAGCGTTAGAGACAAATTGATGTCCTCAATGCCAAGATATGATATACACAGAGAGAAATGTTAGCAATAATATATTAAAAATTAAAGAAAAATCCTGGAGCTATAGAAATTTGCGATAAACTAATAAATTATAATAAACATTACAGTAAAATGCTAAAAATTTATGAACGTATATTGAAAATTAAAGAGTAGCATAGAAATTTCTATAGTATTTAATTTTTAATACACTAAAATATTAAAATTTGATATATTCTAATACTCTCCTTTGGCCAAACACTAAATTCCACTAAGTTTTGTTTACTTCTTAAAAAATCTTCTTTAAAACTTAAAGCCCCGACACATAAGCACTTTTTCATATAGATGAGTTTAACACATGCTTATGCATTATGGGTAGATTGCACGTATTTTTATGGAGAACGGTAGAATGAGCGACACTTGCGCCATCTGATATTGAAAAGTAGCCATCTCCCAAATTTTGTTACAAGCAAAGCATAAGAACAAGAATGTGACATTTGTTTTGGTTAAGGGTGTTGACACACTTTGCAAGTGAAATTATTTTTCCCACTGGTTGGTCTAACATTTTTCGCAAGTAAAAACTGTAATATAACAAATGAATACGACACAAAGTATGTTAGCAAGTATCTTTGTGGTATAGGGATAATGTTTATACCAGTGTTTTGCGAAATTTTGTATGTGAATGGGCAAGGCGAAATAAACTTCAATTGCCAAGTCTGAAGGTCTTTCATATTTACAAACGCAACATCTTGGTTGATTGTGGCGATGTTATTGGAATGCATAAGCTTGCGTTAAGCTAATCTTTATGAAAAATGTCATTGTGTCACAGCCTTTAGTATAATTTGTGTTGCAGTATTTCAATAAAGCATTATTTTAGGTTTCAAGAAAATCATTATGATCATAGTAATATTTGATATGTGTACTAAAAAGTATAAGGTATGGTTCTGACATTTTGGATAGCTTATACGAATAATCCGATGCGTCGAACAAAAATTACAAAAGTTTCTTTAGATTTTAGATACGTACTTTAAGTTTTATTATTCAAACGCAATGAAAAATTGCGTAGTAAAAATTAAAGAACGGCATAACAAAATTCAATATGCCGTATAGTAAAATTTTGCGTCATGTCTACTTGTATCCCATGGTCGCGTTTCGAACATGAGTGGCATGTATTGCACGCACAGTTAGAGCGGAAACACATAAGATTTTTGTTGCAGAATCGTGCGTTGACAGAAGAGTAGATTGCATGCGTTTGCATGGGGAGCGACAAATAGGCTATTTGGCGGTCCACATATAAACACATGCAATGCTTAAGATTGCGTTAAACACATCTATATGAAGCACTGCTTATGTGACGAGGATTTTAAGCGGAATGAAAATAGCGGAGTACGGTTGCCACTTTGAGATATTTGGACCACAAATAGTCCCATTTATTTGGGTATGATTTGCTTATCGCATTTCGCTTGGCTTTGGTCTTATATGAAGTTATTAACAATTATTATAAGAAAACCCAGCTACCTAGCTTTCAAGTAGCTTGGGTGACTTAACACCACAATAGTCCTGAAATTTCTTTAATTCATTGAGCTATTTTGATGTGTGTGAGAAAGTTTTCAATATCGACGTAGCAAACGAGAAGTAAAGTTTTCAAAATTTTACATAAAATTTATTTGTAAAAAACTGCGAAAGTGCTACTTTTTGTGTGCCACGTTCATATATATTGCTGCACTAACTCTCGGTATACTTGAACATAATTTAAGTGAGTACACTTAATATAAAACAGATAAATCTCATTATTTTACGTAGTTTTCAATTCCCTTAACTCGACGGCCATCTAATGGCTCCATCACTGATCAATTGTTGTGGTAAGCATTTCATTGAAGTAAATTGAAAATTATGTATGGGTTAATGAAAGCGTGGCCAATGTTATGAATTTTTACCTCAGTGAAAAACCAAAGTACTAAAATCGTGGCTATTGCCTAAAAGTGGCAACCGTGATTAAATGCATTTTGTATTTATTGTGGTCGCGTTAATTACTCAAAAGTGGTATAAATTATGTGGAATGATCTGGATGAATGGGGCATGAATCATTTCGAGCCCTTAATAAAAGGTAAGTAAAAAATTAAGTTATAACTTATTATGCGAGCGTGCAAAAGCATGTATATTCGTATCACTTATGTGATAAAAAAAAAATAGCTGTTGTTTAGGCCACAAGCCTAAATATGGCGGTGCACCCTCGTATTACTTAACTTTTTCTTTTCGTTGTCCTTTTACCTCACATCTTTCATTTATACATATCGGTTTATACCGATAACCGTTTACCCCGCCGGATAATAGTTAAGCCTAGGATTCGGCGGTGACCGCGAACAAAAGGTTTTTTACCTCTTTCACTTCTTTTGCGAACGTCTAAGAAACCGCCAGCAGCCAAGCCACCAAAGGTAAGCCCTTCAATTCTCTTTAACATTTTAAAATTCATTTTTGCACTTCCGTCATCGGAAACATTGAATGTAAGTGGATTATCTTGCGTTGAATGTGCATTTCCATTTATTTTAATAAATATTATTGTTCACTTTTTTATAACGAATTCGTTTGTGTATTTTCTTTTCTTCTCTCCCCACCATTATTACGAGCGCGCCCTATCTGCGGTCTTGCCGCCGTAACATTGGTCCATCTCCCCGAAATAAAAGCAAAGCGACCTAATTGCCAAATCGAAGGAATAAAATCGATGCACAAATAAATCAGAAATTAATCAGCACATGTGGAAAGCCTAAGAGCTTAGAAAATTATTTATAAAAATATTAAAATCAACCAGCAGTGAAAAAAGTTGGCCATCAAAACGAACGAGCAGCGTATACCAACTCGTCATCACACACATACATACAGTCCATTAGCATTAAAACATCATCAGCATATCAAACAGTCCACTCATCTACATCACATTATCACATCATCATCACAACATCAAACAGTCCACTAATTAACTCATCATACGATATCACGTCCATTTATCACATCAACAGTCCACATAACATCATACATTACCAAAACTTGTGTAAGGTAAGTGGTTGATTTTGGTGCACATTTTTTTATATATACGAACTCACGTATCGAGTGGATTTGTGATATCCATTTGCAAGTCAAAGCAAGTGGAAGTTCATTGTGTCACAACGCACACCTAGCGCCTTTTGATTATCGGCTAAGTCCCCCACCAGTGGTAAGACTTTTCCGACACAACTCAAGGCAGGCAGTCAGTGGATTTTTTTTTTCTTTTTTCTCCTTTTGCAACAAAATTATCACTGCACTGTGCAACCACACTCGGTTTTTATAGACAGTCTTTTCGGTTGTTGATTTTCGGCAACAATCTACATACACTCTCACTTGGTTGATGAACTTGCAGAGAAATACCACAATATTCACGCAGTCATAATATTCTGCAACCACAGGAAAATTTTTTTTCAAAAACATTTCACCTTCGTTGGGTGGCTTGTAGTCATTTTTGCTTAATTGCGACAATCAATAACATTGTTGCAAATCGCTCATTTGTGAATACACTTAATTCAGATTAATTCGAAGGCATTTGATATAGAGTATTTTTTCACCGAATTATATACATATAATCAATTGCGTTATCTTTGAACGGAAATCAGTTCTTAATCAGTTGCGAACTAAAATAATACCATAAAGCCAAAAATTAGCACTGCGTTGAGTGGCTAGTGGCTCATCACAATTGGTCACAAACACAATTTTATACTGATCGTTTACTATTACATAGCTGTATGTTCTCAGCGTTTTTTATAATAAATAATTAAAAGTGTAATTTTCCACATTAAGTTGGATAAACAAAGTTATTGTCTTATTTATATTGGGAAAGATACCCTGGTTGGCTACTCGGCGATACTCATCAACGTTCACATAACACCTTTTTTAATACACATTTAATCCTCGTCAGGATTTCTATCTGTGTTTCACATTAAATCCTCATTGGGATTTTTTATCTGTGGTTCACATTTTACACTATATCCACATTGGGATTACCATCTGCGTTTTTAAATTTTTCAAACACGCTAAGTTTCAAAATATTTCTATCTGTGTCCAACACACCTGTTAAGACACATTAAATATTTGCAGACGATTCTCTTCTCTGCATTGCATATCACTGTAGACACATTAAATCCTTTCAGGACTTCTATCCGTGCTTAATATCACTTTGCACCGACTAGAACCTCAGGATTTCTATCTGTGCTGCATATCACTACATTTATATCACTTCATACACACTAAATCCTCGCCAGGATTTCTATCTGTGTTTATTTCCATATCACTGCATACACATTAAATCCTCGTCAGGATTTCTATCTGTGCTGCATATCACTACATTTATATCATTTTATACACATTAAATCCTCGTCAGGATTTCTATCTGTGGCTTGCACAATCCTCGTGAGGATTTCCATAAGTGGTTCATATCAGCGGCCACATTACATACACGGCATAATTTACATTTGATTAAATTTTTGCTTAGCACTATTCACATAAGATTGCTATCTGTGTTAACACATTCAATCAGAATTCGTGTGTTCCTAAAGCTTTACTTATACAGCGCAATCACAGCAAAAACGAAAACACTCTTATAATTTTTTGTTGTGGTTGCATTTACACCAAAGCCACTAAGTCGTTTACCTCCGAGCTCGACACCTTCAAAGAGACAAAATATTCAAATTAATAAAATCAATGGAGACTTACATTAGATTGGCTGATTCCATAGTGGAGTTTGAACAAGAGTTCAACTCCACCCCGGCCGAATCCCGGAACAAGCACACCCTTGCACTACTGCAAGAGGAGCTAAGGGCACTATGGAAGAAGACCAAGTCCACATATGAAAGTCTTCTCAGCAATTCTGAACTGTCCAAAGACGAGCTCAGCTCATTAAGAAAGAAAAATAAAAGTTGCTTTGCATGCTACCTGCAATGCATGTCTGCTGTGGAGGCTGAAGCCGAAGCTATCACCCCACAGCCGGCGAAAGATGAAGCAAAGGAGGAAGACTCCTCGCGCCGTGGACATAGAATGCGGCTGCCGCCTTGTGACACCGATGTATTTAAAGGCGACTACCTCTCCTGGCCAGCCTTTCGAGATATGTTCACGGCGATATACATCCACAATACCGATCTGAAAGATGTCGAGAAATTATACAATTTGAAGCAAAAAACGCAAGGGGAGGCAAAAGAAATAGTGGGCAGGTGCTCATTAACAAACGAGGGTTTTGCAACCGCCTGGAAGAATCTAAGCGACAGGTACGAAAATAAACGTATCCTCGTCAACACACAATTAAAACTTTTATTTAATCTGACGGCAGTCGAGCAGGAGTGTGGAACATCAATTAAAAAATTGCAACGTGAGATCAACAATTGCATTTCTGCGCTACAATGTCATAATATTGACATCACAAATTGGGACGCAATCATAACTTACTTATGCTCCACAAAACTCCCTGAATCTACATTGGCTCTCTGGGAACAGACCGTAGAACGGAAGACAGATATACCGAAATGGGAGGATATGGACAAATTCCTGTCCAATCGCTTCCAGACATTAGAGACGGTTTCCGATCTTAGGGGTAATAAAACAACAAAAACACCCAAAAGTCAGAGTTCGAATTCTAGGGAAAATTCTACGAAGCTTGGGGTTTACCAAGCAAGCGTACCAAAGTCGGCATGTAAGATGTGCAACAGTACAGAGCACAAATTACGAAATTGCCAAAAGTTCCGTAGGTTGTCCACATTGAATTTATCAAAAACAATAGTTACTGTCTGAATTGTCTGTCGGGTGGACACACCGTGACACGATGCACTAGCCAATTCAATTGCAGCACGTGCCACGCGAGGCACAACACCTTGCTCCATCTTCCGACAGCACAGCCAAAGACAACTCCTCAGAGGTGGACTCAAAACGCCACCGACAACACACCTTCAACCTCACAGCAGGCTAGGGCAAGGATGGCGTCTGAAAAAAGACAAGATAATGCTAATAACGTCTCTTCGTGTCATGCTAACACCACTAAAGGGGTGTTATTAGGAACAGCACGTGTTAATATACACTATAATGGAGTGAAATTTTCCGCCAGAGCGCTGATAGACTCTGGGTCAGAATGTTCTTTCATAACAGAAAGACTAAAAAAGCGAATAAATCTTCCATCCAAACGTCTGCATGTGCAAGTGTCAGGAATAAATAATACCCCATCTGCACAGGTAAAGGAATCATGTGTGATTACGTTAGGTTCGCTCACAGACCCCTTAGTGAGCATCGATACAGTGGTCCTAGTCCTGCCCCAATTAACAGGGGACCTTCCGACTTGCCAAGTGAGCGCAACGACTCGGCAAGCGTTCCCTGATCTGATTCTGGCGGATAAAAGGTTCTTCATTAATGAACCAGTCGATCTCATACTTGGAGGCGACATTTATCCCCAGATAATACTGAACGGTATAAGGAAGAACGTTCTAAATACGCTTCTCGCCCAAGAAACCGTCTTCGGTTGGATTCTAACTGGCCGTGCAGAAGTACCTCACCCAACTAATACACGGGTATCTTTTTTTAATGAAATCAGCCTAGACAAGCAACTAACCGCTTTCTGGGAACTTGAAAACGTACCTAAGAAAAGGGCACTTAACGAAGATAATGCCTATTGCGAGGAACTTTTCAGACTTACAACAGAAAGAAATTCCGATGGCAAATATACTGTCGCCCTTCCTTTTAAACCGGATTTTCCCAACAACATCTCCTTAGGGCCTTCCCTAAACGGCGTCTGCTCCCAATTCTACCGGAATGAGACGCGCCTAGCCAAGACACCGGCCCTACAGACAGAGTACAATAGGGTACTAGCGGAATATGAGACATTGGGACATATGTCAAAAGTTCCAAAGATCATACCACCCCACGTGACCGATTGCTACTTCTTACCCCATCATGCGGTTATAAAAGAGGAAAGCACCACGACCAAAGTTCGTGTGGTGTTCAACGCTTCGTGTCCCACATCCAATGGCACAAGCCTAAACGACGTACTTTATACAGCCCCAGTGCTTCAGGCCGACTTAACGATTCTACTCCTGCGATGGAGATTCTTTAAATATGTTTTTAATAGCGACATCGAAAAGATGTACCGGCAGATATTGGTAAAGCCAAACCAAACACAATTCCAGAGAATAGTTTTTCGCAACAATCCTAGTGACCCTATCAGCGTCTACGAATTAAAGACAGTCACCTTTGGAGTCAATTGTGCTCCTTATCTGGCGATAAGGACACTGCACCAACTAGCAGACGACGTTGAAACTTCATTACCCATTGCCGCAGATATCTTACGGACAGGTATGTACGTCGATGACGTTCTAGCCGGGGGACATAGCATCGAATCCACACTCAAAGCTCGCGATGAAATCACAGATGCATTACAGTCCGCTGGTTTTTCCCTCCGCAAATGGACGTCAAATTGCTCAAGAATACTTAAAGGAATACCCAAACCTCATCTGCTCAACGAAGACTTTTTGGAATTCGAGGACACGAGTACGGTCAAGACCCTAGGTATTCGATGGAACGCGCATGCGGATTATTTTTACTTCACGGCAAAACCAATTGAAAATCGGGATATGTTAACGAAAAGGACAATACTTTCTGCAATCGCTAAACTTTTCGATCCCCTAGGTTGGCTCGCCCCAGTCGTCATTGTTGCAAAAATCATTATGCAAGACATTTGGCTAGAGGGGACTGACTGGGACGAACCAGTGTCGGCAGGAACCCTAGACCGATGGCATAATTTTATGCAGGAATACCCCTCCATTAACGGAATTCGTATCCCACGTTGGGTGTATTTTACGCCAACCAACGACGTTGAAATACACGGCTTTTGCGACGCCTCGGAAAAAGCTTACGCCGCGACAGTCTTTTTACGAGCAAAGATAAAGGATGAGGTCTACGTTAACCTATTAATAGCAAAAACAAGAGTAGCACCCGTTAAAACAGTTTCCTTACCCCGATTAGAGCTATGCGGTGCAGTGTTGCTGGCCGAAACCATCGAAGCAGTGCGTGAAAATCTGCATTTAGAAAATTTCAATCTACACCTATGGACAGACTCCACGATTGTTTTGGCATGGATAAGAAAACCCCCTTGTTCTTGGTCAACCTTTGTCGCTCATCGAGTAACGAAAATAGTAGAAAAGGTAGGAAACAAATCCTGGCACCACGTAGAATCCGCATCCAATCCTGCAGACCTGGCTAGCCGAGGACTATCAGCGAAGGAGTTAGTGAATAACTCTTTGTGGTGGCAGGGACCTTCTTGGTTACAAGAAGATAAGACAGAATGGCCAATACAAGAAAAGGACTATCGGACTAACATAGAGGAAAAACGGGTGCAGGTTCATACAACTTCAAAAATAAAAGAGAAAGACGACATCCTCGAACGGTTTTCCAATTTGTCCAGGGCCTTGAGGGTCATATCGTATGTTCGAAGATTTATCCAAAGAACCAATCCTAAGACAAAATCTTCCTTTAAACCGGCATCGCAATTCATTTCACCCGATGAAATCCAGGCCACGACAAGTCAGTTAATAGCTTTCTACCAACGGAGGCACTATACGGAGGAACTTTCGAGCTTAAATTCCGGGAAGCTCATCGGTTCAAAGAGTGAAATCCTCCCTCTTACCCCCCTTGTCGATGATAAGGGCATATTGAGGGTTGGCGGTCGTCTGTCAGGGGCCAAGGATCTTCCCTACAGTGAACGGTACCCGATCATTCTGCCGTATGACTGCCGGCTCACACGACTTCTTGTCCAGTTCATCCATAAAGACACCCTGCACGGGGAGAACCAACTTATGTTTCGTCGCCTACGCACACAATATTGGATCCCTAGGGTCAAAAATATGATCCGATCGGTCATACACAATGGCAAAACGTGCACAATATTCCGCAAGCGGACCCAAACCCAACTTATGGGAGACCTACCCTCAGAACGAACCACCTTTTCCCGGGCTTTCACCAATGCGGGAGTAGACTTTGCCGGACCATTTGACATCAAATCTTATAGTGGAAGAGGATGCCGCATGTCAAAGGGTTACGTCTGCCTCTTTGTTTGCTTTGCAACCAAGGCTATTCACTTGGAACCCACTAGTGACCTCGGCACTGCCGCATTCCTGGCAGCTTTCGACAGATTTGTTGCGCGGCGAGGATGTCCAAAGAACATCTACTCCGACAACGGAACCAATTTTGTCGGAGCCTCCAGAGCTCTCCGCTCAGAACTCAAAGCTTTCCTGGCGGACGCTCGCAACCAAACTCTATCTAAGTACAGTCACCAAAACCTGACATGGCATTTCATACCACCAGGAGCTCCTCACATGGGCGGGCTATGGGAGGCAGGGGTCAAAAGCTTCAAGAACCACTTCAAGAAGATCGCGTTGGATCACAAATTTACCCTTGAAGAGTTCAGCACACTACTTTGTCGAATCGAGTCCTGTCTCAATTCTCGACCGTTAAGCCCCTCCTCCAACGAGCCGTCTAATTTGGAGCCACTTACTCCAGGCCATTTCCTCGTTGGAGGCCACCTACTAGCGCCACCCGAGATCGACGTCAGCGAGAATCGCGCATCACTCGTCAATCGATGGGAAAAACTCAAGGCGCTGCATCAAACCTTCTGCAAACGGTGGAAAACGGAGTATCTCACCGAATTGCAGAAGCGCGTTAAGTGGAAGCATCCACAATCAAACCTCAAACAGGGAGACCTAGTCGTCATTAAGGAGGATAATCTGCCCCCCAACGAATGGAGACTAGGTCGGATAGCCACCCTTCATTATGGCCCCGATAACCGAGTTCGAGTCGTCGAACTGGATACGGCAAGGGGACAAACCACCAGACCAATCACGAAATTGGTCCTATTACCACCCTCCAGTGAGGGTGAGGGAGACTTGTAACTCCCAACCGCTCTAACAAACCCCGTATAACCCAGCTCTCGTTCACCCTGAACGAGGCCTACAACCCACTTAAACCCGCTCTCGTTCACCCCGAACGAGGCCAACAGAAGCCTAAAGCAGATAAACTATCTGCCACCGCATACCCCCCTAAAATAAAATTAACCCCGCTCTCGTTCACCCCGAACGAGGCCAACAGACCGCGCAACCCAGCTCTCGTCCACCCCGAACGAAGCCAACAATCCTAAATCAAACTCGTGGCGCAATCGGTAACACCAAACAACCAATCCAACAAGCAGAAGTTAATTTATCAAACAAAACACTACAAGCAATGAGTGAATTATTTGATGAAAACCTCAAGTCCTTTGCTACAAAAACTGAATTGACTGAAGTAACTAAAATTGTTTTAATTTCTATCATATTCTTTAATCGAAACTTTGCTTGTAATATTTTACTTGAATATATAAATAAACAGCCAGTCCCACTGATTTTATGGTATATGTTAAAAGGAAAAAATACGGCTATTATGATTCACGCTGCAATATGCAAGCCAAGTTTCAGCAGAGAGCTGGAAGTTTTAAAATAGTCAAAATTCCTTTAAGCAATATTTCAGCTCTTATGTAAAGATAATACGGTGTTAATCAGATGCAAATATACAGACCCACGTCTACCACAGATTGCATATGCATTCGGCCATGGCACGTGGACAACAGAATCCAACAACTAAGTGCAACTGATGCACTGCCCCGACATCCACATACATACAAATATTTACGTATATTTGAAATACAGTTCTCTAATGGTCACCTCCCACAGCACTACACATTAAGCGCATGAGAGGAGGTACCCATTGTTTCACAAAAAAAATAGTTACTCTTTTTAAGGGTCATTCAGTCTCATAACAAGCTTGAACTTTTACAGAACTTTATTCGCATCTGCACAGAATTTCCTAAGAAAGAGTTCTAGAAATTGGATTTTAACAGGTTAGAAATTAAAAAAAAGGGGGGATTCCTAAAGCAATTTCCAAGGACAGCTCATTTGAAGATTTTAATTTGCAATTTTGATTGCATTTATTTTAAAAATAATAAAAGTTTGATAAAAGTATACTAAAATCAAATTCACTACGACTACATAGGGTAATTTTTGTAATACTTCCGTCTATTATAACTACGGCAATCTCACCTGACAGCACGGTAGTAATGAACGGTCCTTCATTTGAGCCATTCTAGCGCCCGCAAGGTTTCCGGTGTAAGTGGATCCATGGAGTCGAAATACACCAACTCTTTTAGGTCGAGTCCTTTTTGGGTTGCAACACAACGGTGCCTACGACAAGTAAGGAATGAGTTGGTATGACGCTCACAGTGGTCATTTTCTCTTTTAGCAACTTATCTAGGTTTGAAATCGGGTCCGTCTTCGTAAGCTGTTCCGGTTTATAAACGGAAGCACTGCCGGGGCGTGTACCTTCCGGCACGACTAGCACGCCCGGATCAATTACAAGACAACACCAGCAACTAACAATAGTGCAGCATCCATAACAGCAGCACCGTTCAACATTGTAGCCATAAGAATGTCGTGACCGGGGCAATATACGAAGCGTACATGACGTACCTACTTGAAGCGTCATGCCAATTGATTGAGAACCTCGGTAATAAGCTGTGTATGATTCAGCTTCTTTGCGATCTTCTTCAATATGCGAATGCACGGCTTCTTGCTCCACTGTGAGCTGTCTTTAGCGGTTGATTGATGTTAATGCGAAGCTTCTTGTTTTTCTATGGTCCAAGAATAGCTCCAACATAGGGTTGGGATTGAGCGAATTCTCATCATCGGCACATAGTAGCCATTTAGCTTTCATTAAAATTTGTAGCACCTGTTTGAGATTTGCCAACCTAATTTGCGTACTTTCTTGCAGTTGCTGTAATGTGAACTTTGTTTGATCATTAAATTGTAGAAGCACAGTCATTTGGAGAGTACTTGCTTGCAATGCGTAACGATTTCGGAAACCGTTTGTTCCTTTACACAAATTATACAGCCAATTAAGCTTACGACCTGAGTGACGATTTGCATAGAACTCATTAAATTGCTGTACAGATCGTCCCAATTCGCATCCTTATATGGTGCTTTGATTAAATGGCCACGAGCCCGATGACAACCCTTCAATGCAAAAATCATTTTCTTGTGGGATTCTTGCATTAGCCAAATGTTGTTTGAAGCTCAAATTTTAAATCTTGAGCGAGACCTATATCTTGAAACATCCGTTGCAGCTTGACTGTATATTTATAACCACAAGCTTGTTTTAATTTGAAATCGTCATGCATCTGCATGAAATGATGCCGAAACAATTTTCGCAAATATCGCAAATGCATACGCAGTAACTCTAGAGTCACACGGTTCGGCTCTGCGAGTGCTTCATTAGTTTTCTAAGCTCTGCTGTTTTCACTTATCGTAAAAAAAAAAAAAAAAAATTGTGCGTTAAATTTTATACCTTACGCACTAATCTTTGATCTTTCTCATACTTTGCATATTATATATAGTTGTAGTAGGAATGCATACATTTTAAAGTTTAAAATAATGTATGCTCCATATTGACTTTGCGGGTGCAATCTTGAGCTAAAGCGATCTAACCCATATACTGATATGAAGCACAAACCGGCTCTTGACGTCGCACATGTGGCGAAGTTTGTTGCATGGCCAAACGTTGCAAATGACATGAACGACATAAGAGGCGCCCATCTAATGCTTAACAACGTTTATCTGGTGCATCAGTGAGCTGCATGCCGCACTCTTCGCATTGTAACAATCAACACAAAAATCTTTATCCATTGAGACTACACGCACCGTTTCATCAGTGCCCTCGACAGGTGTTATGCCCTTGCCACAGCTAGCGCATTTCGGAGCAAATATTCGATGATGTAAACGATCACAGTAAATCTTGTGATCCACATCAACCGTAAAAGGAACACCATTTAAACATTTATTACAACGCAGCAACGGAAACAGCCAGGATGATAGGACTTTCGCATTGCTTGGAGAATCATTCCCATTATCAATTACCCACAGGTGGCACATTTTCTGCTGTTTGGTGAAAAGCAGAATACTTATAATCTCCCTCGTAATAAACACCCCCATGTACATTATAGAACGCTTTGCCGCGCAGCGCGCGTCCACAAGAACAACAAATAAAACAATTGGTATGATAATAAATTTCCCATAGCTTGACAAGCTTGACCTGCACCTTTGCCCTTATCACCGCACGTGTGACATATACCAAAATATTCACACTATTCCTCGCTTTGCTCAACAATATCTTTAGCGTGTGCACAACCAACCACTATTTAGATGAGCTATATACATAACTGCGATCACTAAAAGATTACCCACATTATCATTAATTCGTAGCTGTGTACCTGAAATGAAATAAAAAAGAGTCGCTGAAATGAGAAAAAAGGGAATAAGAAATTAAAAAATTTAAAATTATCAAAAAAGGGAACGATACTCATACTTACCCATCACCAGTTTTCTTCATAGTGAAAATTCATTCAAAATGTCTCTATACTCATTTCCATGAATGAATGACATTTTGAATGAACGAAACAAAGTTGCCACTCGGTACTCACGCAGTAAGCACTTTGCGCGCGATCCAAAGAGTATCACAACTCGGATCCGCGGGATCCAACAAATTCGAGTGTTAATAACCGAACAAAAAATCAACTAACGAAAACCCTGAAGATACAGCCGGGTTTCACTCAAAACACACGCGCCAGGTTGTATTTCGATAGTTTTCCTGACATTCGGCCGTCTTTTTGCTTCTTTCCTTTTTTTGAGGAAAGTTTTTAGTTTGAAAATTTGGGCATAAGAACACAATCCAAATCAGCCTGCTTGGGAAAAAAAGGGGGGTTAACCACTCGAGACCGAAATAATTTTCGCGGTTTATCTCTGCATGATTTTGTTTGTGTTTTACATTTTAAACATGTCACACTCAATAGTGGTCTCGCTTTCATGACAGAAATTGCTTTGTTTGTGTACTGAAGTTTCGACAGACTTTAGTCAGTCCCTTTTTTGCTTGAAATCCCAGCAGGAATAAAGTAGTGTCATCTATGCTTTCGATGTTACAAACAAGGGAGAAATTAAACCTTTTAGAACAGACTATAAATTTAATGTCGCGTCAGGACTCAGACGCAAGCTGTCCCTAAATACTTCATGACATGACCATTATGCATCAATACATTGCAATGGGCAGCACCGCACAGCGGTCTCATTCCAACGATTGGAAGAGTGAACAGCTGACAGCTCTACAAATTGCCACACTCGTTAGCGTAGGCTACTCCCGCCAGGGTTGTGTTGGAATCAACAAACACACCACAATTTGTGATTCTCACACAACATGGCCCAAATCAACACAAAGAGTGTTCCCAGACAGCGAGTAAAGGCCTCTTTACATTTGTCGCACATTTGTATGCACGACGTCATTTGACTAGTCATTTTACCGGGATTCATAGGTTATATTCACAGCCACATTTGTATCGGCGTGGGTGAGTTTTGTGACCAAATTGTTGTAGGGCAACTACAAGGAGCCGTGAAAATACACGGGTAACTCGTGATACCATCTGCTACACAAATGTAGCGTATATTACCGCATATCGCCTGTATTAGGCAAACACCAAAAAACATAGTTTGTCCGAAGTCTATATTTAATAAATCTTAATTTCACTCCTTGATTGTTTCAACATCAGAACTTTCATTCTGATGAAAATATTTTCAACATTAAAGATAACCTTTACGCGTATCTCAATGCAATTTTACCCCAACCTAACAGTGGTTTCAATCACTACACGTCGTTATGTCGGCAGACTGACTTAATCATATTATTCATCCCGAGTACGCCAACCACAAGCTCAGCCTCTTAAGCTCCTTGTCTCCGCTCATAAGCCACCCAATCTAAGGGCATCTACGAATGTTCTACTAACAATTTGATATTCCAGAATGACTGGATTGTCCCACAAACGCGCCAAGACGGAGGCACGCGGCAACACATTCAGCGCCCCCTGCCGGCTATGTCAAAAGTCGCACAGCATAAGGCTCTGCCCGATTTACCGGGGCATGACAAACATGGATCGACTAAAGACGATCATAGATTTGCGATATTGCACAAATTGCTTATCGCCATTCCACCAACGGAAGACATGTCCCAGCGAAGATCGCTGTCATCGGTGCAACGAGCAGCACCACACGTCAACACACCTCGACGACGTTCCACCACCGTCCCACGAGAGCGATGGCGAAGAGAGCTCCGACGGAGCCCTATCCATCCACGTCACGGAACAAACCCTGTGGTGGGAAGCGGACGTCGCCGAGGAAGAGGTCGAACGACGGGAAGATCCTACTTCAATGCTAACCACGACACCACCGGGCGGTTCAGGACCACAACGTTTCCGACCGCTCCTACGGCATGAAAGGCCTTCAAACTTACAACGCGGGGATGGCGGGGAGACACGTCCTTTCCCCCCATCGCACCGCTCTGCCGGGCGGCGCCGTGGCGACGCGGAACCGCGTCCGTCCCGCTCGTCACGCCGCTCAATTGGCAGGGCGGCCCCGTATAATGCTCGTGCCCAAGTAACTACGCTCGCGCGCCAACCAACAACGCTCGCGCGCCAACCAACAACGCCAGCCGGCTTCAGAACGGGACGCCTCCGGGAGACTCCTCTAGCAACGACCATTACACGCGCATTCGTAGCCATAGCTCCAACGGCGGTCGTCCGGATAGCAGCAGGAGGGAAGCTCCACGCAGTACGCGCCCTTATCGATCCGTGCGCTCCCAATTCAATCATCGATGCGAATCTCGCGAAGGACCTCGGGTTAGAGCGAACGGGCACGTCCTATCACGTGAAGTGCACGCTTGTTCTGCGAGGGAAATACGGGGTAACGGGAGCAGTGACGACCCAGGCCACAGTGGTATCGCGATATTCACGGCTTACTCCGACAGCAAATCTGGATCCATCGGTAGCCACGCCATTCCAATTTATGAAGCTGGCGGATCCATCTTTCCACCGGTCTACACCTGTCCGGCTCACACTAGGTGCCGACGTCTACGCCAGCCTAATGGTTAGCGGCACACCACCGTCGAACGTCGGCGGGCTGCTGACTCAAGCCACCATATTCGGGTTGGTAGTGTCTGGAGCCCACCAGCAATAATCGGGTATATGTCCATTCAATAAGTAAAGTGCACTAAAATCAACCCATGTCTATTTCGACTAACATCTCTTTATTCACAGGAATCCCACGGAGAAGCGTCTGGCGTCGGCGAATTATGTACCCTGGTCACACTATCTATCTGCCATATGCAGTTACAGCATGGCCTAAATTTAAGCTGAGATTCGTTAATTTTAAGTTGAGAATCGTTCTCGCGAGCCCTTGGGGACTTGGTTGTTGGGGCGTTGCGATCGTTTCGAAGTTGCTCGCCGCAAGGGGGCCGGCAAGTGTATCAATGTATGTATATTTTGCTGGCACATAAGTTTGTATGAATGTACATACATATGCTCTTCAATTAAAGTAAAAGAGCGTTTTTGGGCGTATTATGGCCACTCCATTTTTATTATATTTTAAAATTTTACTCATCTATCCACTACAGAAGTGTCACCATTGCCGCAAGCATTAGAAACTTGCACCCAAACCGATATAGGGAGCCGTAACTCACAAAGAGCAAATTCTAACTCTGATGAAGATATACTGGACATATCAGAATTCACTTCAGGCAGTAATAAAAATAGATCTGGAAATTTAAATGGTATTTATAGTTTCTGATTATTTTTAAAGTTGAAACACTTATTGTATTATATCTCTCTGTTCTAGATAGTGATATTGATCCCGGCCTACGAAAATTTAAAGTTAATAAAACCGATACTCCTTTCGTAAGCTAATTTAATTTTACCGCAACCCAAAATATATATTTTATTCAATTAGCTAAAAGTACATACTTAAAATTCATATTAATTATTCCAGATGCTATACGATTACCTCACTAATGACATTGACGGAAAAGCTATAATAAAAGCTTACGAGGGAAAAAATTTTAATGCCAAAGTATGTAACTTATTAGTAAGACGATCAATCGTGAAAAAGAGAAGGCATTTAAAACGGCTCAGTTGGATAAATCACCGAAATTTTGGTATGCATTTTTTTGATAGAGTGCGAAAATTGTTTTCACTTTGTTGAGCGTTTAATGAGTGATTTTATTATATTATTTACAAAGCCTTTCACCTGAAATACTAAAGCAATATTCAGCTGAAATTACTACAGTTTTTCCCAATGAAAATCCATCAGTATATTACATTCCATACGAAAATAAGAACGGTATGAAAATAGGACCATCAGGAAAGTTAGTATCACATTATAATTACATAGTTGGCGACTTGAAAAGAAAAGGGTTAATCAAGAGTGAACTATCGCATAAGGATAAATCGACCAGGGGAGCTACAGTTGTACTTGCCACTAGCAAAACTTTCTGCACGGGTAATATGTACATATATAAATTTTATGAATTTCATATGCACCTATAACTTTTATCTCAGATGACATAGACAACCACTTAACAATATTGGGGAGTTTAGAAAAACAACCAGACGTCGAAGTATTAAACAGTTGGCAGATCACTCTGCAATATCGCAGGACACTTTTAACATAAAATAAAATATCTTTGAATGATTACTATATCCGGTTTCCCTGTTTGGAAGGAGAGCTTGGACTGAGATTGGTAAGTTAGGTGGAGAAATTCTTGCGTCTATATACAGCTGTGGTAACATATTTTGGTGGTGTAGATTACCGTCACTCTCGTCGATCGGTTTATCGTGATAGTCACAGCAAATTTTAGTACATATTGGCTTTTTAAAATACTCCAGCTGCTACCAATTCAAAATTTTTCTTTCGGTTGAACTTTATCTTTTTAATTTTTCCATAGATTGAGTCTGACTTTACCCAACTTTATCCCAGCAAAAAAACAGAATAATAACAAATTGGATCAACTTTAAAAACAAAATAATAAACTTACTCTTAACGACCCGACGACCTAAGGAGTGGAAGAGGTAGCCATTATAAATACTTTACACCTTGTAAAGGAAGAAGGTATTTTTGCAATTTATTTTTGTTCATTGAGTACCTTATTTAAATTTGTATCACTCACTTTTTTTTATCAGATAAAGACACAATTATTTGGCAATTTTTACCACGGTTAATATCGGCGCCTTACATTCAAAAACTTTTATCATATGAATCAGAGCGACTAGCGACAAAAAAAAGAAAAGTTACTAAACGGAGGGTAACTGTGGCAGAGGCTCGTTATTCATCGTTTTTGATTGTTCCGGTAATCTATTAAATCATAACAATAGCTATCAAATGTGAAATTGCTAGACCTCGATTTGATTGCTAAATAAAATTATTATAATTGATTGAATCAATTAATCGAAATTGTTGTAAATACTAACTGAGAATATTTTTCTTTCTTAGAATATTTCAGAAATCGACGATACTGTGAACCGCAGGCAAGAATATTTATCCAAAAACAATATATCCTGCCAACCAATAGCAGTTCTTGTCGGAGCTTTAGATAAAGTTGAAGTTTCTTACGTTTATATCGAGAACAAACGGAACAGAACAAAATCGACCTTAGCAGCACTTGATTTTACATTTAAAAGTTTTTATACTCAGTTGAGCAGAGCTCACAGAGTATATTAACTTTGATTGCATTACGGCTGGTTGTACAGGTATAAAGGAATCGAGATAGATATAGACTTCCATATATCAAAATCATCAGTATCGAAAACAAATTCGATTGAGCCATGTCCGTCCGTCCGTCCGTCCGTCTGTCCGTTAACACGATAACTTGAGTAAATTTTGAGGTATATTGATGAAATTTGGTATGTAGGTTCCTGGGCACTCATCTCAGATCGCTATTTAAAATGAACGATATCGGACAATAACCACGCCCACTTTTTCGATATCGAAAATTTCGAAAAATCGAAAAAGTGCGATAATTCATTACCAAATACGCATTAAGCGATGAAACTTGGTAGGTGAGTTGAGCTTATGACGCAGAATAGAAAACTAGTAAAATTTTGGACAATGGACATGGCACCGCCCACTTTTAAATGAAGGTAATTTAGAAGTTTTGCAAGCTGTAATTTGGCAGTCGTTGAAGATATCATGATGAAGTTGGGCAGGAACGTTACTCCTATTACTTTATGTCTGCTTAATAAAAATTAGCAAAATCGGAGAACGACCACGCCCACTTTTAAAAAAAAAATTTTTTTTAATTCAAATTTTAAAAGAAAAGTTAATATCTTTACAGCACATAAGTAAATTATGCCAAAATTCAACTCCAGTAATGATATGGTGCAACAAAATACAAAAATAAAAGAAAATTTCAAAATGGGTGTGGCTCCGCCCTTTTTCATTTAATTTGTCTAGGATGCTTTTAATGCCATAAGTCGAACAAAAATTAACCAATCATTGTGAAATTTTGTAGAGGCTTAGCTCCTAGGACGATAACTGTTTTCTGTGAAAAAGGGCGAAATCGGTTGAAGCCATGCCCAGTTTTTATACACAGTCGACCGTCTGTCCTTCCGCTCGGCCTTTAACACGATAACTTGACAAAAATCGATATATCTTTACTAAACTCAGTTCACGTACTTATCTGAACTCACTTTGTATTGGTGTAAAAAATGGCCGAAATCCTACTATGACCACGCCCACTTTTTCGATATCGAAAATTACGAAAAATGAAAAAAATGCCATAATTATATACCAAATACGAAAAAAGGAACGAAACATGGTAATTGTATTGGTCTATTGACGCAAAATATAACTTTAGAAAAAACTTGGTAAAATGGGTGTGACACCTACCATATTAAGTAGAATAAAATGAAAAAGTTTTGCAGGGCGAAATCAAAAGCCCTTGGAATCTTGGAAGGAATACTGTACGTGGTATTACATATATAAATAAATTAGCGGTACCCGACAGATGATGTTCTGGATCACACTGGTCCACATTTTGGTAGATATCTCGAAAACGCCTTCACATATACAACTAAGGGCCACTCCCTTTTAAAACCCTCATTAATACCTTTAATTTGATACCCATATCGTACAAACGCATTCTAGAGTCACCCCTGGTCCACGTTTATGGCGATATCTCGAAAAGGCGTCCACATATAGAACTAAGGCCCACTCCTTTTTAAAATACTCATTAACACCTTTCATTTGATACCCATATCGTACGAAAAAATTCTAGAGTCACCCCTGGCCAACCTTTATGGCGATATTTCGAAAAGGCGTCCACCTATAGAACTAAGGTCCACGCCCTTTTAAAATACTCATTAACACCTTTCATTTGATACCCATATCGTACAAACAAATTCTAGAGTCACCCCTGGTCCACGTTTATGGCGATATCTCGAAAAGGCGTCCACACATAGAACTAAGGCCCACTCCTTTTTAAAATACTCATTAACACCTTTCATTTGATACCCATATCGTACAAACAAATTCTAGAGTCGCCCCTGGTCCACCTTTATGGCGATATTTCGAAAAGGCGTCCACCTATAGAACTAAGGCCCACGCCCTTTTAAAATACTCATTAACACCTTTCATTTGATACCCATATTGTAGAAACGCATTCTAGAGTCACCCCTGGTCCACTTTTATAACGATATTCCGAAAAGGCGTCCACCTGTAGAACTAAGGCCCACTCCCTTTTAAAACACTTATTAACACCTTTCGTTTGATACCCATATTGTACAAACGCATTCTACAGTCAACCCTGGTCCACTTTTATAACGATATTCCGAAAAGGCGTCCACCTATAGAACTAAGGCCCACTCCCTTTTAAAATACTCATTAACTCCTTTTATTTGATACCCATATAGTACAAACAAATTCTAGAGTCACCCCTGGTCCACCTTTATGGCGATATTTCGAAAAGGCGTCCACCTATAGAACTAAGGTCCACTCCTTTTTAAAATACTCATTAACACCTTTCATTTGATACCCATATCGTACAAACAAATTCTAGAGTCGCCTCTGGTCCACCTTTATGGCGATATTTCGAAAAGGCGTCCACCTATAGAACTAAGGCCCACGTCCTTTTAAGATACTCATTAACACCTTTCATTTGATACCCATATCGTACAAACAAATTCTAGAGTCGCCCTGGTCCACCTTTATGGCGATATTTCGAAAAGGCGTGGACCTATAGAACTAAGGCCTTTTAAGATACTCATTAACACTTTTCATTTGATACCCATATCGTACAAACAAATTCTAGAGTCGCCCCTGGTCCACCTTTATGGCGATATTTCGAAAAGGCGTCCACCTATAGAACTAAGGCCCACGTCCTTTTAAGATACTCATTAACACCTTTCATTTGATACACATATCGTACAAACAAATTCTAGAGTCGCCCCTGGTCCACCTTTATGGCGTTATTTCGAAAGGCGTCCACCTATAGAACTAAGGCCCACGTCCTTTTAAGATACTCATTGACACCTTTCATTTGATACCCATATCGTACAAACAAATTCTAGAGTCACCCCTGGTCCACGTTTATGGCGATATCTCGAAAAGGCATCCACCTATAGAACTAAGGCCTACGCCCTTTTAAAATACTCATTAACACCTTTCATTTGATACCCATATCGTACAAACAAATTCTAGAGTCACCCCTGGTCCACGTTTATGGCGATATCTCGAAAAGGCATCCACCTATAGAACTAAAACCCACGCCCTTTTAAAATACTCATTAACACCTTTCACTTGATACCCATATTGTATAAACGCATTCTAGAGTCACCCCTGGTCCATCTTTATGGCGATATCTCGAAACGGCGTCCATCTATAGAACTAAGGCCCATTCCCTTTTAAAATAGTCATTACCACCTTTCTTTGATACCCATATCGTACAAAATAAATTCTAGAGTCACCCTTGGTCAACCTTTATGGCGATATCTCGAAACGGCGTCCACCTATGGAACTAAGGATTACTCCCTTTTAAAATTATCATTAACACATTTCATTTGATACCCATATCGTACAAACAAATTCTAGAGTCAGGCCTGGTCCACCTTTATGGCGATATCCCTAAATGGCGTCCATCTATAGAACTATGCCGTTACGCAATATTTTGCACAGACATGTCGTGAAATTTTATCAGTAACGCGTTGTATTTCAGTGTGAAACGTCTATCTGGTACCGTTTGTATTCGTAATATACCGCTTGCTGTAAAGTTTAGGTGTGAATAAATATTATTCCTTCGAAATTGGAAAGAAACTATAATGAAAAAAGTAAGTTTTTTATATTTATAACTGCATTGGGACATATAAATCCCAATAATGCATTTGTGTGGGATAATGATATCCCAATATTTGTTTATACCTTTAGATGTGTACAAATTTTTGGCCCCTTTTGGTATTATTGGGACTTATTGGTCCCACCTATAAATGGTAATAAATTTTATTGGGATTATATATCCCAGGATAACGGTAAGGATTCAGGTATGCCAAACATCTTATATTTTAGTCATATTACAGGATTAGCTGTCGTAATGATGAAAACACCGCCTGATTTCGAAAAAAACTCAGGGGTGAAAGGGTTAATGAGATTTGTTTTACACTGTTAAGAGATTATATGTTAAGCTGTTTGGATGGGTCAGAAAAAAGCTTAAAACAGAGAGACCAAATTACACAATCATTTGATATTTTACAAGGCTGTTTTGAGGATTTTCGGACATCATACAGATGCTTTAAGCATTTTGAGAAAACGGGTACTTTTATTAGGCCTATTCATTTAAATATTGGCTTTAGAGATGAATACAAAATACAAAATAGTTCGCTTATCCTATGTAAAGTTCCTTTAACCACTGAGTTTATACCGATTCGTGATGTGCTTAAAAAATTTTTCGAACTAGGAACTATATTCAAGGAGACCTTAGATTATTTTTTTTTTTTTTTTTATTAGAAAACACTAAAACCATAGTTTTTAATTACGTCCAAGGTGATTATTGGAGTAAGTTTAAAGATACAAATAGTCAGACCGTGATACCCATTGCACTTTATTTCGACGATTATGAAAATAATAATCCTCTTGGAAGTCATAGTGGTATTCAGAAATGTGGAGCTTTATATTTTATAATTTTATGCCTCCCTCCGAAATACAGATCGAAACTTAGAAATGTATTTTTGTTTCTTTTAACAAATACCTTAGATCGAAAAACAATTGGTAAAGCAAAAATTTTTCAAAGAGTAATAAGTGAACTAAATTTTTTAGAGAGCTCTGGCATAACAACAAACATAAATAATGAATCAAAGCAAATATTTTTTAAGTTGGTAGTTATAATCGGTGATAATCTCAGCGTAAATGAATTGTTTGGTATGGTTGAAAGTTTTTCTGCCAATTATTTCTGCCGATTTTGTCTGACAAAAAAAGAAAACATAAACAGAATATTAGATGAGCAGGTTTGCACCCTGCGTAATAGGTCGAATTATGCAGCCGGTTTAGCGTTAAATAAAACCTCAGAAATAGGTATTAAAGAAAAGTGTTGCTTTTATGATGTTACCAGTTTTCACTTCACTGAAAACCTTGCTGTAGATATTATGCATGACTTTTTCGAAGGTGTTTGTCAGTATGATCTCGCTTTGATATTTGACTACTTTATTTTTAAAAAGTTAATAACACTTGAAGTATTGAATATAAAAGTTAGAGGTTTTTCATTTTGCTACCATGATAGACAAAACAAACCACCAGAAATTTCTAAAGAGCATATCAAAAACAAGTAAGGAAGGTTAAGTTCGGGTGTAATCGAACATTACATACTCAGTTGAGAGCTATGGTGACAACATAAGGGAAAATAACCATGTAGGAAAATGAACCGAGGGAAACCCTGGAATGTGTTTGTATGGCATGGGTATCAAATGAAAGGCATTAAAGAGTATTTTATGAGGGAGTGGGCCATAGTTCTATAGGTGGACGCCATTTAGGGATATAGCCATAAAGGTGGATCAGGGTTGACTCTAGAATGCGTTTGTACGATATGGGTATCAAATGAAAGGTGTTAATGAGTATTTTAAAAGGGAGTAATCCTTAGTTCCATAGGTGGACGCCGTTTCGAGATATCGCCATAAAGGTGGACCAGGGGTGACCCTAGAATTTGTTTGTACAATATGGGTATCAAAAGAAAGGTGTTAATGAGTATTTTAAAAGGGAGTAATCCTTAGTTCCATAGGTGGATGCCGTTTCGAGATATCGCAATAGAGGTGGACCAGGGGTGACCTTAGAATTTGTTTGTACAATATGGGTATCAAATGAAAGGTGTTAATGAGTATTTTAAAAGGGAGTAATCCTTAGTTCCATAGGTGGACGCCGTTTCGAGATATCGCCATAAAGGTGGACCAGGGGTGACCCTAGAATTTGTTTGTACAATATGGGCATCAAACGAATGGTGTTAATGAGTATTTTAAAAGGGAGTGGGCCTTAGTTCTATAGGTGGATGCCGTTTCGAAATATCGTCATAAAAGTGGACCAGGTGTGACTCTAGAATGTGTTTGTACGATATGGGTATCAAATTAAAGGTATTAATGATGGTTTTAAAAGGGAGTGGTGGTTGTTGTATAGGTGGTCGCCTTTTCGAGATATCGCGATAAAGGTGGACCAGGGGTGACTCTAGAATGCGTTTGTACGATATGGGTATCAAATGAAAGGTATTAATGAGTATTTTAAAAGGGAGTAATCCTTAGTTCCATAGGTGGACGCCGTTGCGAGATATCGCCATAAAGGTGGACCAGGGGTGACCCTAGAATTTGTTTGTACAATATGGGTATCAAAAGAAAGGTGTTAATGAGTATTTTAAAAGGGAGTAATCCTTAGTTCCATAGGTGGACGCCGTTTCGAGATATCGCCATAAAGGTGGACCAGGGGTGACCCTAGAATTTGTTTGTACAATATGGGCATCAAACGAAAGGTGTTAATGTGTATTTTAAAAGGGAGTGGGCCTTAGTTCTATAAGTGGACGCCGTTTCGAAATATCGCCACAAAGGTGGACCAGGGGTGACTCTAGAATATGTTTGTACGATATGGGTATCAAATTAAAGGTATTAATGAGGGTTTTAAAAGAGAGTGGTGGTAGTTGTATATGTGAAGGCGTTTTCCAGATATCGACCAAAATGTGGACCAGGGTGACCCAAAACATTATCTGTAGGATACCGCTAATTTATTTATATATCTAATACCTTCCAAGATTTTAAGGGTTTTTTGTTTCGCCCTGCAGAACTTTTCATTTTCTTCTACATAATATGATAGGTGTCACAACCATTTTATAAAGTTTTTTCTAAAGTTATATTTCACGTCAATAAAACAATCCAATTACCTTACCATGTTTCATCCCTTTTTTCGTATTTGGTATAGAATTATGGCATTTTTTTCATTTTTCGTAATTTTCGATATCGAAAAAGTGGGCGTGGTCATAGTCGGATTTCGTTCATTTTTCATACCAAGATAAAGTGAGTTCAAGTAAGCACGTGAACTAAGTTCATTAAAGATATGTCGATTTTTGCTCAAGTTATCGTGTTAACGGCCATGCGGAAGGAAAGACGGACGACTGTGTATAAAAACTGGGCGTGGTATCAACCGATTCCGCCCATTTTCACAGAAAACATTTAACGTCATAAAATCTATTCCTCTACCAAATTTCAAAAGGATTGGTTAATTTTTGTTCGACTTATGGCGTTAAAAGTATCCTAGAAAAATTAAATGAAAAAGGGCGGAGCCACGCCCATTTTGAAATTTTCTTTTATTTTGTTGCACCACATCATTACTGGAGTTGAATGTTGACATAATTTACTTATATACTGTAAAGATATTAAATTTTTTGTTAAAATTTTACTTAAAAAATTTTTTTTTTTTAAAGTGGGCGTGGTCCTTCTCCGATTTTGCTAATTTTTATTAAGCGTACATATAGTAATAGGAGTAACGTTCCTGCCAAATTTCATCATGATATCTTCAACGACTGCCAAATTACAGCTTGCAAAATTTTAAATTACCTTCTTTTAAAAGTGGGCGGTGCCACGCCCATTGTCCAAAATTTTACTAATTTTCTATTCTGCGTCATAAGTTCAACTCATCTACCAAGTTTCGTCGCTTGATCTATCTTTTGTAATGAATTATCGCACTTTTTCGGTTTTTCGAAATTTTCGATATCGAAAAAGTAGGCGTGGTTATAGTCCGATATCGTTCATTTTAAATAGCGATCTGAGATGAGTGCTCAGGAACCTACATACCAAATTTCATCAAGATACCTCAAAATTTACTCAAGTTATCGTGTTAACGGACGGACGGACGGACGGACATGGCTCAATCAAATTTTTTTTCGATCCTGATTATTTTGATATATGGAAGTCTATATCTATCTCGATTCCTTTATATATGTACAACCAGCCGTTATCCAATCAAACTTAATATACTCTGTGAGCTCTGCTCAACTGAGTATAATAAACGGATAATTCTATCTGCTGCTGAAATGCAAAGCTTAGTTCGAAATTTACCTATAATGATTGCTAATTTGATTCCTAAGTGTTCTGAGCACTGGCAATTGGTACTTAAACTGGCTGATATTACTGATATAATAACAGCCAATCATTACCAACCAGAACATTGTGACTTACTTAAATGTGTTGTAAATGAGTACTTAGTTACTCTCCTCAAACTCTTTCCGAATAGCTTAAAACCAAAACACCACTTTTTAGTACACTACCCAACAGTAATGAAATTATCGGGTCCATTGCGCAATTTGTCCTCTATGAGAGGAGAAATTAAAAATAAAGAATCAAAGGAGTTTGCAACCGTAGCTATTAACAGAATTAATATATGTTATACAATTGCAACTAAGCATCAACTTAAACTCAATCACTATTTCCATAATTTTAAAACTCCTAATGACTTTATTACTGGGCCTTTAAAAAATCGAACAGTAGTTTTTGAAAAATTCCTTACGGATAACGGTCTTAGTAAAGATATGTTCGAAGTAATTGGGTTGAAATTTAACGATCAATACTTGACTCAAAACGCAATCATTATGGTTCCAACTAAACACGGACCTGTGTTTTATAATGTACAAACTGTTTCAATAGATAAGGATAACAAAGCTTTAGTTTTTTCCCAAGGTATTGAAGCTCATTTAGACGAGGACGTTTACGCATTTATTGATATAAATTATAGCATAAGTTATAATTTACGCAAAAAATCCGAGCTGGAAACGGGAATGAGTATATTCTAAAACGATGGATTTAATTTATATAACTTTAAAGATAACATATATGAATGTGGGATGAGTTATATGTATAACATATAAACAGTAGTCGAAATAATGCCGATTTGGAAATAGATTAGAATTTGTTTGACTGAATTATTATATAATTATATTATTTACTTTTATTATATTTATTACTTCATTACTAATTAAAAATCCAATGTTACATATATATACATATATGTGTATCTGTTTACAAAAACAATTAAAAAAATATGTTTCTACAATCCATAACTTTTATTATTGGTAAATTTTTTTAACTGGAGTAAGTTGAATTTTTCCTAATTTATTTTCATTTCAGATTTAAATTTTTATAACCTGTGTAGTAAAACAGATCCCGGCCGCAATTTTTAGTATACTTTTATTTAAAAAGTAGAGACTATTCATATGCAGATTTTAATTTTTAATAATCCGTATAATAAAACTTAAAAATCTGTAAACGAATTTTCAGTATGCTGATCTGTAAAAATTAGGGAATTCCCAATAAAATTTCTGTGCAGTCTTTAATATTTAATTACCCATATAGAAAATTTACATATCAAACTCACAATTTTAAGTATGCAGTTCTTTAAAAATTAAAGAGCTCCTAAGAAAGACTTATGTGCCGCACTGTAAAATTTAATTTGCTTAACAACAACTTCCATTATGTTGTTCTTTGAAAGCTAATATATTATGTCCAATTTCTACTACATCGTACTTGAAAAAATATAAAAGGGTATAACAAAAAGTATATAAATTTGGAGTGGGGAGCACTTTGAAGTGCTAGCATACTAAATATTAAAGAAAATTTTCTCAGCGTGTAGAATTCATAGTACCAACGAGTTTCAAGAAGGAAATAGAAATAGACTTTAGCACATTCCTGCTGGAGTCAGCTTCCGATTTAGAAGAGGAACCAGAAGTAGAGCAAAAAGAAGAAGAAAAACAGGAACAAAAGGAAATTTTAATAGAGACACCAAACTCCCAAACAAGACCACAGTAGAATTCTTAAAAACAGCTTCGTCAATACTACCTGAGTTTGATGGTAAATATGAGAACTTACATAGCTTCTTAGACGCACTAGATATCCTAGAACAAATTAAGGATACTCACGAGACCATAGCAGTCTCCATGATAAAAACTAAGCTCAAGGGAACAGCTAGAAACCTTTTGAGCACTGAAAATTCAATACTAGCAATAAGGCAAAAGTTGAGTTCAGCAAACGTCCAAAAGCGCAGTAAAACAGCTAACCAGTACACAAAATAAAAAAATTAACAAAATCGTTGGAGGGTGCTTACATATCTGACGGTCTTGCACCTGATGTGGCAACCAAATATTCCACACAATCAGCTGTAAAGGCCAAGTGTAAGAACTCGACTAACGAAAGAGTTAAACTGATAATGCAAGCAGGAACGTTCACATCTATGAACGAGGCTATTTCAAAATTCACGAATAGCTGTACTGAAGTCACTGGTAACCCAAATACAGTGTTACGCCTGACGCGCCCACAAGGTAATTACCGAGGTAACTTCCGAAGAAGCTACCAAAATAATAATTATCGAGCTAACCAATACCGAAGATATTACGGTAATACTAACAGGTAGAATAATAATAATAATAATAAACAAAAAAATAATTTCCCAAGACGCAATTTTGGAGGTCAATCAAGATCATCTAATCAGAGTAACACGGGCAATATCCGTAATATAAACCAACAGGAAAACCAGCAAACTTCACTCCAACAGTAAATACTAACGGTAATAAAATATGTACATTCAACTTGCATCGAAACAGCTACATATCTTCCAATACTACTCTAAATAAGTCAACTTCAACGTTCCTGATAGATACAGGAGCGGATATCTCAATAATAAAGAAGGGTCAAATTGACAGTAATGTCACAATAAATAACTCACAGATCACAGATTTTAAAGGTATTGGCCGAGGTATAACAAGCACACTTGGAACAGTAAAAGCAAATCTAGCAGATGATAGTCTTTTAATAGGACACAAACTTCACATAGTAGGGGACAATTTCCAGATCCCATTTGATGGAATTTTGGGACTCGACTTCATTAAAAAATATAATTGCATTTTAGATTATAATAAAAATGGGGACAGCCTAATACTACGACCATACGATTACCCAGAAGATATAGTAATACAAATGGCAAATAGACCAACAATCAATAGCATTACAATACCCGCAAGAGCCGAAGTAATTAGACAGGTTCATATCAATAGTTACAATAAGGAACTATCATTACCTCATCAAGAATTGACTGATGGCATTTTTGTAGCCAACACGATAGTAAACTCAAATCAAGCTTTAATAAGAATAATAAATTCAACAGTTAAACATGCAATCATTCAAGATTATGACATCAAAGCAGAAATTTTAGAGGATTATGTAATAATTGAAAATACATCTCACTGTAAAGCTAATAATAAAGAAAAGTTAGAAAGATTGAACTAAACTTTTCCGCCATTCGCTAGTAAATCCCTCAACAAATTATGCTAAGAATTCGTTGATATATTCTCATTAGAAACAGAACCAATCACGACCAACAACTTTTACAAACAAAAGTTGCATCTGAAAGATAACACTCCTGTGTATATAAAAAATTATAGACTACCCAAGAACATAAGAATGAAATAAATAAACAAGTAAATAAACTAATTCAAGATGATATTGTTGAACCATCAACCTTAGAGCACAACAGCCCTATTTTATTGGTAGCTAAAAAATCTCTTCCGGGCAAAGAGGAAAAAAAGGTGGAGATTGGTTGTGGATCTCAGACAAATAAATAAAAAAAATGACAGCTGATAAATTCCCTTTGCCTAGAATGGATCATATTCTAGATCAATTGCGAAGAGCGAAATATTTCTCATGCCTAGATTTAATGTCAGGATTTCACCAAATAGCCCAGAGTTAAGGGATGTCACATCCTTTACGGAAGATAACAGTACTTATCGTTTCAAAAGATTACTTTATGGCCTCAAAGTAGCTTCAAACTCATTCCAGAGGATGATGACATTGGAATTCGCAGGTCTAAAACCATCACAAGCATTCTTATACATGGACGATTTAGTCGTATTAGGATGCTCCGAAAAACATATGATTAAAAATATACGGGATGTATTCTTCCCATGCAGAAAATATAATTTAAAATAAGTAAGGAACGCTAAGTTCGGGTGTAACCGAACATTACATACTCAGCTGAGAGCTGAGGAGACAAAATAAGGGAAAATCACCATGTAGGAAAATGAACCTAGGGTAACCCTGGAATGTGTTTGTATGACAAGTGTATCAAATGGAAGGTATTAAAGAGTATTTTAAGAGGGAGTGGGCCATAGTTCTATAGGTGGACGCCATTTAGGGATATCGCCATAAAGGTGGACCAGGGTTGACTCTAGAATTTGTTTGTACGATATGGGTATCAGTTGAAAGATGTTAATGAGTATTTTAAAAGGGAGTGGGCCTTAGCTCTATAGGTGGACGCCTTTTCGAGATATCGCCATAAAGGTAGACCAGGGGTGACTCTAGAATTTGTTTGTACGATATGTGTATCAAATGAAAGGTGTTAATGAGTATTTTAAAAGGGACAGGGCCTGAGTTCTATAGGTGACGCCTTTTCGAGATATCGCCATAAAGGTGGACCAGGGGTGACTCTAGAATTTGTTTGTACGATATGGATATCAAATGAAAGGTGCTAATGAGTATTTTAAAAGGGAATGGGCCTTAGTTCTATAGGTGGACGCCTTTTCGAGATATCGTTATAAAGGTGGACCAGGGTTGACTCTAGAATGAGTTTGTACAATATGGTGGTACGAAAGGTGATAATGAGTATTTTAAAAGGGAGTCAGCCTTAGTTCTATAGGTGGGCGCCTTTTCCAGATATCGCCATAAAGGTGGGCCAGGGGTGATTCTATAATGTGTTTGTACGATATGGGTATCAAATTGAAGGTACTAATGAGGGTTTTAAAAGGGAGTGGTGGTAGTTGTATATGTGAAGGGGTTTTCGAGATATCGACCAAAATGTGGACCAGGGTGACCCAGAACATCATCTGTCGGGTACCGCTAATTTATTTATATATGTAATACCACGAACAGTATTCCTGCCATAATTCCAAGGGCTTTTGATTTCGCCCTGCAGAACTTTTTAATTTTCTTCTACTTAATATGGTAGGTGTCACACCCATTTTACAAAGTTTTTTTCTAAAGTTATATTTTGCGTCAATAAACTAATCCAATTACCATATTTCATCCCTTTTTTCGTATTTGGTATAGAATTATGGCATTTTTTTAATTTTTCGCAAATTTCGAAATCGAAAAAGCGGGCGTGGTCATAGTCGGATTTCGGCCATTTTCTACACCAATACAAATTGATTTCAAATAAGTACGTGAACTGAGTTTAGTAATGATATATCGATTTTTGCTCAAGTTATCGTGTTAACGGCCGAGCGGAAGGACAGACGGTCGACTGTGTATAAAAACTGGGCGTGGCTTCAAACCGTTTCCGCCCTTTTTCACAGAAAACAGTTATCGTCCTAGAATCTAAGCCCCTACCAAATTTCACAAGGATTGGTAAATTTTTGTTCGACTTATGGCATTAAAAGTATCCTAGACAAATTAAATGAAAAAGGCCGGAGCCACGCCCATTTTGAAATTTTCTTTTATTTTTGTATTTTGTTGCACCCTATCATTACTGGAGTTGAACGTTGACATAATTTACTTATATACTGTAAAGATACTAAATTTTTTGTTAAAATTTTACTTAAAAAAAATTTTTTTTTAAGTGGGTGTGGTCGCTCTCCGATTTTAATAATTTTTATTAAGCATACATATAGTAATAGGAGTAAGGTTCCTGCCAAATTTCATCATGATATCTTCAACGACTGCCAAATTACAGCTTGCAAAACTTTTAAATTACCTTCTTTTAAAAGTGGGCGGTGCCACGCCCATTGTCCAAAATTTTACTAGTTTTCTATTCTGCGTCATAAGCTCAACTCACCTACCAAGTTTCATCGCTTTATCCGTCTTTGGTAATGAATTATCGCACTTTTTGTGTTTTTCGAAACTTTCGGTATCGAAAAAGTGGGCGTGGTTATAGTCCGATTTCTTTCATTTTAAATAGCGATCTGACATGAGTGCCTAGGAACCTACATACCAAATTTCATCAAGATACCTCAAAATTTAGATTTAGATTTAGATTTATTTATTAAGTCTATGGTTTAGAAACCTTACAGACTAAGACGTACATAGGTTTTTAATTATATTAAAAATAGTACATACAAAGTTTTTCTTTAAATTCATTGCGATTTACAAATATATCTAAATTTATTTCTCTACATAGCAAATTAAATTCCGATAGCAGTCTGATAATTGGTTCATTTTGAGCATCCCTGGTTTTGCAGAGGTCAATAGCAAATAAATCATGATGTCGTAAGTTTCTAGCTGGAACATTGAGTTTAATACAACGCAATAAAAACGGAATATCAATAGTCCCATTGAGAACATCACGAATAAAAACTAACCCAGATATCAATCGCCTACTGGCAAGAGTATGCAGCCTGATCAGTCTGCACCCCGGAACATAAGATGGAATAGGCATATTAAACCTAATACTGGATAATGCAAATTTTAGAAACTTTTTTTGTATACGTTCAAGTCTATTGGAATGCACTTCATAAAACGGATTCCAGATTATAGAAGCATATTCCAATTTTGACCTTACAAATGTACTAAAAAGCAATTTTTTAGTATAAGGATCCTTAAATTCTGAACTAGAGAGGAATATGCTTTAGGTATAATATAATTCAAGTGATCAATAAACGTGAAATTCGAGTCAAAAACAACCCCAAGGTCTTTGATTTTGTAACTAGAACTGAGGACAGAGCCAGAAATAGAGTACGAAGATATGAGTGGCAATTTAATTTTGTTGAAGGTGACCGAGCAGCATTTTTCGATATTGATCGTTAGCATGTTTCGATCACACCATTCCTGGAATTTGTTAACCTCATTTTGCATAATTTGAATATCAGAGAAGCTTGTTATTTTTTAAAAAATTTTTAAATCATCGGCATAAAGTAGATGTTCACACAAGGAAAAACACTCTGAGCAATCGTTGATGAAAATAACAAAAAATAGAGGACCAAGGATACTACCTTGAGGAACCCCAGAGGGAGCTCTATATGAAAATGATTTTACGCCATCAACAACAACATAAGTAGTTAATTCTATCTATTAGATATGATTTTACCCATGACAATAAAGTAGAACGAAAGCCAAAATTTTTAATTTTTTTTATTAATAAATCGTGAGACACTCTATCAAAAGCTTTTGACAAATCAGTATAGATTGTATCTACCTGAAAGCCCTCCACAAAGGCTGAAATACAAAAATTAGAGAAAACAGTTAGATTAGTGACCCTAGATCTGCCCGGTATAAAACCATGTTGGGTATACGAAATATAGGGCTTGATAGCAAATGATAATTTAGAGCTAATGATTATTTCAAATAATTTAGCAATATAGATTCTTACTTCCACACTTAAAAACTGGAGTAGCAGAAGTCACTTTCCATTCATCTAAAAAATAACTTGACCTAAGAGACAAATTAAACAACAAAAGTAGCGGATACACTATAGATGACGTGCATTGTTTGAGAAAAAAAGCAGAGATATTATGAGCATCTAATTGCTTGGAGCATTTTAGGTCTTTTATAGCTGCGAAAATATCTTCCTCAGTTAAAACTAGGGAGCCAAAATCAAGCGAAGAAGCTAATTGCCCAGCACTAGAAGTATCACTCAGAACACAATTATCAACAAAATTAGACTTAAAAATTCAGCAAACAGATCTGCCCTTTCATTAGCGATGCTTGCACTCATGCCATTGTAAGAAACTATGGACGGAATAACTGACGAAGAACGTTTTGAATTTACAAAACTCCAATAAGCCTTGGGATTAGATTTAATATTCGTTTCAAACCCGAGTAAATAATTTTTATAAAGAAATTTATTTAGACAGTTAAACTCAGTCAAGTATTTCTCATACATTACTCTGTGCTGCAAATTACCACAACATTTATTGCGAAGATTCTTTAATTTTTTTAAGCTTCGATTATGCCAGGGTAGTTTATGGACCCTTGGCGGTAAACGTGGAATATTTCCGAAAGATATACTACTTATTTTACTCTTAAAAATGTCAAAACAATCAGTTAGAGACCGATCTGCGAATAGGGTTGGCCAATTCTCACTTAATATTAGATTATTAACAAGATCAAAATTACACCGCGAGGAATCGAATTTAAGCATCGACTCAGTGCAAAGATTTGGATATTTATAAAACTCAAGTTCCAAGATAAGTGGAATGTGGTATTTATCAGTCACAGATAAAGGAACCTCAGACTTATACAATTGAAATTTTAAATAAGGACTAATGAAAATAAGATCCAAAATCCTGCTCAACTCATTAAGAAGGCCATTAATTTGCATTAATTGTATACCAAATAACCCATCAATTACGCATATTTCACTACACCTATTCACATTACTTGGAATAAGCATATCTTCATCAGCAATATTAGACCACGCAATTTTATTAAAATTAAAATCACCCAACACACAGAGTTGCGCATTATCATTCGGGAGATTTAAATTTAAATTATTATCAATATGATCAAAATACAAATTATCAGGGCTATTAGGAGGAATATAAGATACACAAATGAAAAGAAAATCATCACCACTCGAAATTGACACACACAATTTTTCAATACAGGAATCAATATTACTTAAAGTTACTTCAGCAGAACATAGAATGGACTTTACTGCTATCAAAACACCTCCCCCGCGCATAGTTTTCGTTTCCACACCATCTCTGTCTCTTCGAAAAACAGAATAAAGAACTCCTCACTGCAGAAATCAGCATTAAGCCATGTCTCTACCAACACGATGACGTCATAATCATACTGAGATGTAGCAGCATAAACAGAATTGGCTTTTGTTCTCATACCAGGCATATTTTGATAATAAATTTTGAGATTTTTATTAAGATGCATATTACGAATTCGCTTATTATGACTAACTTGTAGGGTCTCAATTGTATCTATGTTTCCTGCATATTTTGGTCTCGCTTTGGAAAAAACCTAAAAGGTCTAACACACACATTCGTTGGCCATAGAGAAGCATCAAAAACTTTACTATAGTTAGTAGATAAAACACGTAATTTGAAAGAAACTCTTAAGAGGGAGTTAAAATCAGCATCTCTTTTGGTCAGATTAAAGCAAGCAATTCTTGATGGATCGATGTTGGTATGTTGAGAAATATATTGAATAATGTTATCCTCTTTAACAGACGGCCTAAAAGAAGATAAGTGAAGCCATCTATATCGCACGAAAACATCAAAATCAGCATTCATATTAGTACCACTAACAACATTATAGGGCTTATCAGCGTTTGATTTAAACGAAATTTTTCTCTGTCCCTGTATACCAACTTCATTCGATGGAGAACGATCAGCAGCAGAGCCAGCGGCATCAGCAAATGTTTGAGAGATAACACCAATAGAGTTAGCAGCATCATTATTTGTAGTAACATAAGCAGAATTATTATTAACACCCTCAGGTAGAGTAGGTAATTTATTTGTCTCAGCGATCTAAGCAGAATGCACAGGTTCATTGTTTGCAATCATACAATTAATATTATCATTACCACCCACAGGTAGAGTAGATAGTGAACTTCTCTCAGCGCTGTCAGCAGAATGCACAAGCTGAGCAGCAGGCGATGGCAGAGGAGATGATTGTTTTTGCATTGACTTAGGTGCGCCAACCTTAGTTTGTGAGCGCGTATGGATTGCATTGTTGGAATCGACAGTAAGCTCAGATTGCCTCTCACTTGCTGTGAGAATTTTAAAGACATAGCATATCAACACTTCTGAGAGCTTTGAATATTTTGGCGCGCGAAAATAAAGTAACACACTTATCATATTTATACACAATATTTTTGTTGTTTTTGAGCAAATTAATTGCATTACACATAATATTAGAGCAATACACATGAACTTTGGTAGAACAAATGCCACATATTATAGAGTCATTCGGTAAACATTCATTATTGCATTTAAAGCAGTTATCCATTTTTCTCCCCAAAAAGGCGAATGAATTTAGCAAACTAAGTGGAAATTATAAAACCTAAAGTAGCACAAGAGAACAAGTGTGTTCGCATCAACAGTTACTCACGTACCTACTGAAGTTATCGTGTTAACGGACGGACGGACATGGCTCAATCAAATTTTTTTTCGATACTGATGTTTTTGATATATGGAAGTCTATATCTCTATCGATTCCTTTATACCTGTACAACCAACCGTTATCCAATCAAAATTATTATACTCTGTGAGCTCTGCTCAACTGAACATAATAAAATTACATCCGGACAAATGTCTATTTTTCAGTCAAGAAGTTACTTATCTTGGACATAAATGCACAAGTACTGGAATTTTACCAGACCCAAATAAATTTAAAATTGTTCAAAATTACCCAACTCCCAAAAATGCCGATGAAGCAAAAAGATTTGTCGCATTTTGTAATTATTATAGAAGATTCATACCAGATTTCGTGGAATACGCCAGGATTCTAACAAGACTTAGTAAGAACAAGTATGGAACGCTAAGTTCGGGTGTAACCGAACATTACATACTCAGCTGAGAGCTATGGAGACAAAATAAGGGAAAGTCACCATGGAGGAAAATGAACCTAGGGTAACCCTGGAATGTGTTTGTATAACATGTGTATCAAATGGAAGGTATTATAGAGTATTTTAAGAGGGAGTGGGTGGTGGACGCCATTTAGGGATATCGCCATAAAGGTGGACCAGGGCTGACTCTAGAATTTGTTTGTACGATATGAGTATCAAATGAAAGATGTTAATGAGAATTTTAAAAGGCGTGGGCTTAGTTCTATAGGTGGACGCCTCTTCGAGATATCGCCATAAAGGTGGACCAGGGGTGACTCTAGAATTTGTGTGTACGATGTGGGTATCAAATGAAAGCTGTTAATGAGTATTTTAAAAGGGAGTGGGCCTTAGTTCTATAGGTGGACGCCTTTTCGATATATCGCCATAAAGGTGGACCAGGGGTGACTCTAGAATGCGTTTGTACAACATTGGTATTAAACGATAGGCGTTAATGAGTATTTTAAAAGGGAGTGGGCCTTAGCTCTATAGGTGGACGCCTTTTCTAGATATCGCCATAAAGGTGGACCAGGGGTGACCCTAGAATGCGTTTATACCATATTGGTATCAAACGAAAGGTGTTAGTGAGTATTTTAAAAGGGAGTGGGCCTTAGTTCTATAGGTGGACGCCTCTTCGAGATATCGCCATAAAGGTGGACCAGGGGTGACTCTAGAATTTGTTTGTACGATATGGGTATCAAATGAAAGGTGTTAATGAGTATTTTAAAAGGGAGTGGGCCTTAGTTCTATAGGTAGACGCCTTTTCGAGATATCGCCATAAAGGTGGACCAGGGGTGACTCTAGAATTTGTTTGTACGATATGGGTATCAAATGAAAGGTGTTAATGAGTATTTTAAAAGGGAGTGGGCCTTAGTTCTATAGGTGGACGCCTTTTCGAGATATCGCCATAAAGGTGGACCAGGATTGACTCTAGAATTTGTTTGTACGATATGGGTATCAAATGAAAGGTGTTAATGAGTATTTTAAAAGGGAGTGGGCCTTAGCTCTATAGGTGGACGCCTTTTCTAGATATCGCCATAAAGGTGGATCAGGGGTGACCCTAGAATGCGTTTATACCATATTGGTATCAAACGAAAGGTGTTAGTGAGTATTTTAAAAGGGAGTGGGCCTTAGTTCTATGGGTGGACGCCTTTTCGAGATATCGCCATAAAGGTGGACCAGCTGTGACTCTAGAATTTGTTTTTACGACACGGGTATCAAATGAAAGGTGTTAGTGAGTATTTTAAAAGGTAGTGGCCTTAGTTCAATAGGTGGACGCCTTTTCGAGATATCGCCATAAAGGTGGACCAGGGGTAACTCTAGAATTTGTTTGTACGATATGGGTATCAAATGAAAGGTGTTAATGAGTATTTTAAAAGGGGCGGACCTTAGTTCTATAGGTGGACGCCTTTTCGAGATATCGGTATAAAGGTGGACCACGGTTGACTCTAGAATGCGTATATACAATATGGGTATCAAACGAAAGGTGATAATGGGTATTTTAAAAGGGAGTGGGCCTTAGTTCTATAGGTGGACGCCTTTTCCAGATATCACCATAAAGGTGGACCAGGGGTGACTCTATAATGTGTTTGTACGATATGGGTACCAAATTAAAGGTATTAATGAAGGTTTTAAAAGGGAGTGGTGGTAGTTGTATATGTGAAAGCGTTTTCGAGATATCCACCAAAATGTGGACCAGGGTGACCCAGAACATCATATGTCGGGTACCGCTAATTTATTTATATATGTAATACCACGAACAGTATTCCTGCTATAATTCCAAGGGCTTTTGATTTCGCCCTGCAGAACTTTTTCATTTTCTTCTACTTAATATGGTGGTTGTCACACCCATTTTACAAAGTTTTTTCTAAAGTTATATTTGGCGTTAATAAACCACTCCAGTTACCATGTTTCATCCCTTTTTTCGTATTTGGTATATAATTATGGCATTTTTTTAATTTTTCGCAATTTTCGAAATCGAAAAAGTGGGTGTGGTCATAGTCGGATTTCGGCCATTTTCTACACCAATACAAAGTGAGCTTAGATAAGTACGTGAACTGAGTTTAGTAAAGATATATCGATTTTTGCTCAAGTTATCGTGTTAACGGCCGAGACAGACGGTCGACTGTGTATAAAAACTGGGAGTGGCTTCAACCGATTCCAGCCTTTTTCACAGAAAACAGTTACCGTCCTAGAATCTAAGCCCCTACCAAATTTCGCAAGGATTGGTAAATTTTTGTTCGACTTATAGCATTAAAAGTATCCTAGAAAAATTAAATGAAAAAGGGCGGAGCCACGCCCATTTTGAAATTTTCTTTTATTTTTGTATTTTGTCGCACCATATCATTACTGGAGTTCAATGCTGACATAATTTACTTATATACTGTAAAGGTATTAAATTTTTTTTTAAAATTTGACTTTAAAAAAAATTTTTTTTAAGTGGGCGTGGTCGTTCTCTGATTTTACTAATTTCTATTAAACATACATATAGAAATAAGGGTAACGTTCCTGCCAAATTTCATCATGATATCTTCAACGACTGCCAAATTACAGCTTGCAAAACTTTTAAATTACCTTCTTTTAAAAGTGGGCGGTGCCACGCCCGTTGCCCAAAATTTTACTAATTTTCTATTCTGCGTCATAAGTTCAACTCACCTACCAAGTGTCATCGCTTTATCCGTCTTTGGTAGTGAATTATCGCACTTTTTGTGTTTTTCGAAATTTTCGGTATCGAAAAAATGGGCGTGGTTATAGTCCGATTTTGTTCGTTTTAAATAGCGATCTGAGATAAGTGCCCAGGAACCTACATACCAAATTTCATCAAGATACCTCAAAATGTACTCAAGTTATCGTGTTAACGGACGGACGGACATGGCTCAATAAAATTTTTTTTCGATACTGATGCTTTTGATATATGGAAGTCTATATCTATCTCGATTCCTTTATACCTGTACAATCAACCGTTATCCAATCAAAGTTATTATACTCTGTGAGCTCTGCTCAACTGAGTATAAACATGTAATTTCAATTGGACAGCCGACTACGAGAAATATTTTAACTGCCTAAAAAATACATTAATTAGTCCAAATATCCTACAATATCCCAATCTTGATAGAGATTTCTTTACTACAACTGACGCAAGTGGTTATGCTTGCGGTGCTGTGCTAAGTCAAGAGTATGAAGGAAAACAATCACCCATTGCCTACGCCTCAAGATCATTGACAAAAGGCGAAATAAATAAAGTCACGATCGAAAAAGAATTGGCGGCCATATATTGGGCCATTATATATTTTAGACCATATGTTTATGGCAGAAAATTCACAGTGCAAACGGATCATCGACATTTAACGTATTTATTCTCAATGAAGACCCCTTCATCTATATTAACTAGAATCAGGTTAGATTTGAAAGAGTATGACTTTGGGGTGGAGTACATAGCCGGAAAGAAAATTATGTGTCAGACGCTCTGTCACGAATAGATATCAATGATTTGAAAGAAATGTCAGTACAGGCATGTAAAATAATGAAAGTCACGACAAGATCGCAAACTAAAAAATTCCAGTAATAACAGTAATAGAAATGAAGAGCAGAAAAGTCACAAAGAGAACCCCTTAGTTTACGAAGCGCTTAATACATGTGAAGTAAAAAGATTAGTCCAGCTCGTTTTCGATCCTCCGAAATTATATTTCAAAAAAAGAAAGAAAATTTGTAGTGAAATATATATAGAGAATCACGTTGTTGTGGCGAAGATTGACTTAGGCCAATTCTCTACCAGGCTTATGGAAAAGCCGGTAATTAACTATTGCATTAACTCCGGAGGTTGTGCATGTGACGGAAAATGATAAAATTAAAAAGATTCTTCAAAAATATCACGATGATCGTGTTAATGGTGGCCACCCAGGAATCAATCGTACAACTAATAAAATAAGACAAACAAGTAAGAAAGGTTAAGTTCGGGTGTAACCGAACATTACATACTCAGTTGAGAGCTATGGTGACAACATAAGGGAAAATAACCATGTAGGAAAATGAACCGAGGGAAACCCTGGAATGTGTTTGTATGGCATGTGTATCAAATGAAAGGCATTAAAGAGTATTTTATGAGGGAGTGGGCCATAGTTCTATAGGTGGACGCCATTTAGGGATATAGCCATAAAGGTGGATCAGGGTTGACCCTATAATGCGTTTGTACGATATGGGTATCAAATGAAAGGTATTAATGAGTATTTTAAAAGGGCGTGGACCTAAGTTCTATAGATGGACGCCTTTTCGAGATATCGCCGTAAAGATGGACCAGGGGTGACTCTAGAATGCGTTTGTACGATATGGGCATCAAACGAAAGGTGTTAATGAGTATTTTAAAAGGGAGTGGGCCTTAGTTCTATAGGTGGACGCCGTTTCGAGATATCGTCATAAAGGTGGACCAGGGGTGACTCTAGAATGCGTTTGTACGATATGGGTATCAAATGAAAGGTGTTAATGAGTATTTTAAAAGGGAGTAATCCTTGGTTCCATAGGTGGACGCCGTTTCGAGATATCGCCATAAAGGTGGACCAGGGGTGACCCTAGAATTTGTTTGTACAATATGGGCATCAAACGAATGGTGTTAATGAGTATTTTAAAAGGGAGTGGGCCTTAGTTCTATAGGTGGTCGCCTTTTCGAAATATCGCCATAAATGTGGACCAGGGGTAACTCTAGAATGCGTTTGTACGATATGGATATCAAATTAAAGGTATTAATGAGTATTTTAAAAGGGAGTAATCCTTAGTTCCATAGGTGGACGCCGTTTCGAGATATCGCCATAAAGGTGGACCAGGGGTGACCCTAGAATTTGTTTGTACGATATGGGTATCAAAAGAAAGGTGTTAATGAGTATTTTAAAAGGGAGTAATCCTTAGTTCCATAGGTGGACGCCTTTTCGAGATATCGCCATAAAGATGGACCAGGGGTGACTCTAAAATATGTTTGTACGATATGAGTATCAAATGAAAGGTGTTAATTATTATTTTAAAAGGGAGTGGGCCTTAGTTCTATAGGTGGACGCCGTTTCGAGATATCGTCATAAAGGTGGACCAGGGGTGACTCTAGAATGCGTTTGTACGATATGGGTATCAAATGAAAGGTGTTAATGAGTATTTTAAAAGGGAGTAATCCTTAGTTCCATAGGTGGACTCCTTTTCGAGATATCGCCGTAAAGATGGACCAGGGGTGACTTTAGAATGCGTTTGCACAATATGGGCATCAAACGAAAGGTGTTAATGAGTATTTTAAAAGGAAGTGGGCCTTAGTTCTATAGGTGGACGCCGTTTCGAGATATCGTCATAAAGGTGGACCAGGGGTGACTCTAGAATGCGTTTGTACGATATGGGTATCAAATGAAAGGTGTTAATGAGTATTTTAAAAGGGAGTAATCCTTAGTTCCATAGGTGGACGCCGTTTCGAGATATCGCCATAAAGGTGGACCAGGTGTGACCCTAGAATTTGTTTGTACAATATGGGTATCAAAAGAAAGGTGTTAATGAGTATTTTAAAAGGGTGTGGGGCTTAGTTCTATAGGTGGACACCTTTTCGGAATATCGCCACAAAGGTGGACCAGGGGTGACTCTAGAATGTGTTTGTACGATATGGGTATCAAATTAAAGGTATTAATGAGGGTTTTAAAAGGGAGTGGTGGTTGTTGTATAGGTGGTCGCATTTTCGAGATATCGCCATAAAGGTGGACCAGGGGTGACCCTAGAATTTGTTTGTACAATATGGGCATCAAAAGAAAGGTGATAATGAGTATTTTAAAAGGGAGTATTCCTTAGTTCCATAGGTGGACGCCGTTTCGAGATATCGCCATAAAGGTGGAGCAGGGGTGACCCTAGAATTTGTTTGTACAATATGGGTATCAAAAGAAAGGTGTTAATGAGTATTTTAAAAGGGTGTGGGGCTTAGTTCTATAGGTGGACGCATTTTCGAGATATCGCCATAAAGGTGGACCAGGGGTGACTCTAGAATGAGTTTGTACGATTTGGGTATCAAATTAAGGTATTAATGAGAGTTTTAAAAGGGAGTGGTGGTAGTTGTATATGTGAAGGCGTTTTCCAGATATCGACCAAAATGTGGACTAGGGTGACCCAGAACATTATCGGTTGGATACCGTTAATTTATTTATATATGTAATACCTGGCAAGATTTTAAGGGTGTTTTATTTCGCCCTGCAGAACTTTTTCATTTTCTTCTACTTAATATGGTAGGTGTCACAACCATTTTATAAAGTTTTTTCTAAAGTTATATTTCGCGTCAATAAAACAATCCAATTACCTTAGCATGTTTCATCCCTTTTTTCGTATTTGGTATAGAATTATGGCATTTTTTTCATTTTTCGCAATTTTCGATATCGAAAAAGTGGGCGTGGTCATAGTCGGATTTCGTTCATTTTTCATACCAAGGTAAAGTGGGTTCAGATAAGTACGCGAACTGAGTTTAGTAAAGATATATCGATTTTTGCTCAAGTTATCGTGTTAACGGCCATGCGGAAGGACAGAGGGACGACTGTGTATAAAAACTGGGCGTGGCATCAACCGATTTCGCCCATTTTCACAGAAAACAGTTAGCGCCATAAAATCTATGCCCCTACCAAATTTCAAAAGGATTGGTTAATTTTTGTTCGATTTATGGCATTAAAAGTATCCTAGACAAATTAAATGAAAAAGGGCGGAGCCACGCCCATTTTTAAATTTTCTTTTATTTTTGTATTTTGTTGCACCATATCATTACTGGGGTTGAATCTTATACACTTTACTTATATACTGTAAAGATATTAAATTTTTTGTTAAAATTTTACTTTAAAAAAATTTTTTTTTTAAAAGTGGGCGTGGTCCTTCTCCGATTTTTCTAATTTTTATTAAGCGTACATGCAGTAATAAGAGTAACGTTCCTGCCAAATTTCATCATGATATCTTCAACGACTGCCAAATTACAGCTTGCAAAAGTTTTAAATTACCTTCTTTAAAAAGTGGGCGGTGCCACGCCCATTGTCCAAAATTTTACTAATTTTATATTTTGCGTCATAAGTTCAACTCATCTACCAAGTTTCGTCGCTTTATCGGTCTTTTGTAATGAATTATCGCACTTTTTCGGTTTTTCGAAATTTTCGATATCGAAAAAGTGGGCGTGGTTATAGTCCGATATCGTTCATTTTAAATAGCGATCTGAGATGAGTGCTCAGGAACCTACATACCAAATTTCATCAAGATACCTCAAAATTTACTCAAGTTATCGTGTTAACGGACGGACGGACGGACGGACGGACGGACGGACGGACGGACGGACATGGCTCAATCAAATTTTTTTTCCATCGTGATTATTTTGATATATGGAAGTCTATATCTATCTCGATTCCTTTATATATGTACCACCAACCGTTATCCAATCAAACTTAATATACTCTGTGAGCTCTGCTCAACTGAGTATAAAAATATTATTGGAAACATATGACAAATGATATAAGAAAATACATAAAGAAATGCGTAAATTGTAATAAAATAAAATTAATAAAAATTTAAAATAACCAATTATTTTGACTGAAACAACACCGAAGGCGTTCGAAACAGTACAAATAGATACAATGTGACCTTTACCAAGATCATTAAAGGGAAACGAATACGATGTCACTCTGATATGTGACTTGACTAAATACTAAGTGGAAATTCCTATACAGAGCAAACATGCAAAAACAGTAGCCAGAGCCATATTCGAAAATTTCATCTTAATTAATGGAAATATGAAAACAATAATAACGGATATGGGATCTGAATATAAAAATAGCTTGTTTGAGGAACTATGTAAGCTTCTCAATATTAAGCACAAAACATCTACGCCGTATCACCACCAAGCTGTAGGCACTGTTGAACGTAGCCACAAAACGTTCAATGAATATGTGCGTTCATACACATACATTGACAAAGATGATTGGGATGAGTATCTTAAATATTTTGCATATTGTTACAATACTATCCCATCTACAGTCCATAGTTATTGCCCATTCGAATTGATCTTTGGCAAAAAACCCCAGACTTACGAATTTTTACAAGAAAATACGGTAAGCCCATTATACAATTATGATTCTTACGATAAAGAAATTAAATATAGGTTACAAACAGCACAGGATGGAGCCTTTAAATTAGTAGAAGAGGCTAAAGAAAAACAAAAGATTACTTATGATATAAATATTCACTATAAGGAAATAAATATAGGAGATGTAGTGTTATTAAAAAACAAGTAAGGAAGGTTAAGTTCGGGTGTAACCGAACATTACATACTCAGTTGAGAGCTATGGTGACAACATAAGGGAAAATAACCATGTAGGAAAATGAACCGAGGGAAACCCTGGAATGTGTTTGTATGACATGTGTATCAAATTAAAGGCATTAAAGAGTATTTTATGAGGGAGTGGGCCATAGTTCTATAGGTGGACGCCATTTAGGGATATAGCCATAAAGGTCGATCAGGGTTGACTCTAGAATGCGTTTGTACGTTATGGGTATCAAATGAAAGGTGTTAATGAGTATTTTAAAAGGGAGTAATCCTTAGTTCCATAGGTGGACGCCGTTTCGAGATATCGCCACAAAGGTGGACCAGGGGTGACACTAGAATTTGTTTGTACAATATGGGCATCAAACGAATGGTGTTAATGAGTATTTTAAAAGGGAGTTGGCCTTAGTTCTATAGGTGGATGCCGTTTCGAAATATCGTCATAAAGGTGGACCAGTGGTGACTCTAGAATGAGTTTGTACGATATGGGTATCAAATGAAAGGTGTTAATGAGTATTTTAAAAGGGAGTAATCCTTAGTTCCATAGGTGGACGCCGTTTCGAGATATCGCCATAAAGGTGGACCAGGGGTGACCCTAGAATTCCTTTGTACAATATGGGTATCAAAAGAAAGGTGTTAATGAGTATTTTAAAAGTGAGTAATCCTTAGTTCCATAGGTGGACGCCGTTTCGAGATATCGCCATAAAGGTGGACCAGGGGTGACCCTAGAATTTGTTTGTACAATATGGGCATCAAACGAAAGGTGTTAATGCGTATTTTAAAAAGGAGTGAGCCTTAGTTCTATAGGTGGACGCCGTTTCGAAATATCGCCATTAAGGTGGACCAGGGGTGACTCTAGAATGTGTTTGCACGATATGGGTATCAAATTAAAGGTATTAATGAGGGTTTTAAAAGGGAGTGGCGGTTGTTGTATAGGTGGGCGCATTTTCGAGATATCGCCATAGAGGTGGACCAGGGTGACCCTAGAATTTGTTTGTATAATATGGGTATCAAAAGAAAGGTGTTAATAAGTATTTTAAAAGGGAGTAATTCTTAGTTCCGTAGGTGGACGCCGTTTCGAGATATCGCCATAAAGGTGGAGCAGGGGTGGCCCTAGAATTTGTTTGTACAATATGAGTATCAAAATAAAGGTGTTAATGAGTATTTTAAAAGGGAGTAATCCATAGTTCCATAGGTGGACGCCGTTTCGAGATATCGCCATAAAGGTGGGCCAGGGGTGACTCTAGAATTCGTTTGTGCAATGTGGGTATCAAACGAAAGGAGTTAATGAGTATTTTAAAAGGGAGTGGTCCTTAGTTCTATAGGTGGGCGCCTTTTCGAGGTATCGCAATAAAGGTGGACCAGGGGTGACTCTAGACTTTGTTTGTACGATATGGGTATCAAATGAAAGGTGCTAATGAGTATTTTTAAAAGGGAGTGGACCTTCATTCTATAGGTGTTCGCCTTTTCGAGATATCGCCATAAAGGTGGACCAGGGGTGACTTTAGAATATTTTTGTATGATATGGGTATCAAATGAAAGGTGTTAATGAGAATTTTAAAAGGGCGTGGGGCTTAGTTCTATAGGTGGCCGCCTTTTCGAGATATCGCCAAAAAGGTGGACCAGGGGTGACTCTAGAATGAGTTTGTACGACTTGGGTATCAAACTAAAGGTATTAATGAGAGTTTTAAAAGGGAGTGGTGTGAAGGCGTTTTCCAGAAATCGACCAAAATGTGGACCAGGGTGACCCAGAACATCATCTGTTGGATACCGCTAATTTATTTATATATGTAATACCTGCCAAGATTTTAAGGGTTTTTTATTTCGCCCTGCAGAACTTTTTCATTTTCTTCTACTTAATGTTAAGTGTTACAACCATTTTATAGTTTTTTCTTATTTCGCGTCAATAAAACAATCCAATTACCTTACCATGTTTCATCCCTTTTTTCGTAATTGGTATAGAATTATGGCATTTTTTTCATTTTTCATAATTTTCGATATCGAAAAAGTGGGCGTGGTCATAGTCGGATTTCGTTCGTTTTTCATACCAAAATAAAGTGAGTTCAAGTAAGCACGTGAACTAAGTTCATTAAAGATATGTCGATTTTTGCTCACGTTATCGTGTTAACGGCCATGCGGAAGGACAGACGGACGACTGTGTATAAAAACTGGGCATGGCATCAACCGATTTCGCCCATTTTCACAGAAAACAGTTAACGTCATAAAATCTATGCCCCTACCAAATTTCAAAAGGATTGGTTAATTTTTGTTCGACTTATGGCGTTAAAAGTATCCTAGACAAATTAAATGAAAAAGGGCGGAGCCACGCCCATTTTGAAATTTCCTTTTATTTTTATATTTTGTTGCACCATATCATTACTGGAGTTGAATGTTGACATAATTTACTTATATACTGTAAAGATATTAAATTTTATGTTAAAATTTGACTTTCAAAAAAATTTTTTTTTAAAAGTGGGCGTGGTCCTTCTCCGATTTTGCTAATTTTTATTAAGCGTACATACAGTAATAGGTGTAATGTTCCTGCCAAATTTCATCATGATATCTTCAACGACTGCCAAATTACAGCTTGCAGAACTTCTAAATTACCTTCTTTTAAAAGTGGGCGGTGCCACGCCCATTGTCCAAAATTTTACTAATTTTCTATTCTGCGTCATAAGTTCAACTCATCTACCAAGTTTCGTCGCTTTAGCTGTCTTTTGTAATGAATTATCGCACTTTTTCGGTTTTTCGAAATTTTCGATATCGAAAAAGTGGGCGTGGTTATAGTCCGATATCGTTCATTTTAAATAGCGATCTGAGATGAGCGCTCAGGAACCTACATACCAAATTTCATCAAGATACCTCAAAATTTACTCAAGTTATCGTGTTAACGGACGGACGGACGGACGGACGGACATGGCTCAATCAAATTTTTTTTCGACCCTGATTATTTTGATATATGGAAGTCTATATCTATCTCGATTCCTTTATATATGTACAACCAGTCGTTATCCAATCAAACTTAATATACTCTGTGAGCTCTGCTCAACTGCGTAAAAAAATGAAGCAGGGCATAAGTTAGATAGTAGATATAAATATATATAGATATAAATAAGGTAGAAAAAATCGATGAAAATAATAATTTTACTCTAATACCCTATAAAGTAGAAAATATTGATAATAAAAATATTGACACTTTAATCCCATCTAGAATAGGAAATGAGGATAAGCAAAAATGTCCCAGTAACATAGAGAATGGCATAAATAATAAGAAAATAATAATAATACACAAAAATAAACTTAAATTAATAGAATAAGTAAATTTTCAACCTACAAACATAAAATACAAAATATAGAATGAAGTTATACTTAACTAAATAAATATAGAATGCTCAGGCATTCTCCAAATGCATAAGCATTCTGAAAAAAGGGAGATGTAGTGCACACAGCCAGCAATTTTTATGCCAAATATTTAAATCAGTTAATATGCTACCCTTTAACAAAAATAGTCTAAATTTTCATCAACACAAAAAAATGCATCTGATAATTGTTGCTGACATAGCCATTCACACGATATAATACAGGTGTGTGTACAACGCACAACCAAACCAAATTTGCATTCCGGCAAATTTGCGGACGTTGCATTTCCCACAGAAGTCATAACTCAACACAGGTGTGTAGGTACAAGTTAACACGAGATTTGTTAATTTTCACCCAACAATAGCTGACTTGACACTTGTACCGATTTTTGACTAAAGTCAATAATCGCCGCATCAACAATAGCTAAACCTAGTAAACAGGTAATCGCTTCCCAATTAGTTAACACGAGCTTTATTAATTGCTGATTTAACACATGCACCGATTTTGACCAAGGTCAATAATCGTCGCATCAACAGTAAAAGCCAAAAGCTAGTAAACAGAAAATGATTGCAAAGGACTTTAACTATTGCGTCTGCTACATGAAATAAAAAACATTCTTAAGCAAACAATTTTTGTTAAGTGAGCAATTTATAACTATAAAAACCAACTACTTGTAATCACTAGTTTAAGTTTATACTTGACTTCAATAAATGCGGACATACTGTCCTAATAAAAACATTTATTTTTTTGTTACCTTAATCCGAGTTAACATAACTGTCGCCCGAGCAAAAAGACGCGTAAAAATCCTGAAAGTAAAAAGTAAGGATACGTGAATATATAAACCCGAGCTAAAAAGTCGCGTAAAAATCCTGATAGTAAAAAGAAAGGATACGTGTATATACAAAACACGAGCCAAAAGTCCCGTAAAAATCCTGAAAGTAAAAAGGAAGGATACGTGAATATATAAAACCCGAGTTAGAAAGTCGCGTAAAAATCCTGAAAGTAAAAAGTGAGGTTACGTGAATATACAATACCCGAGCCAAAAGTCGCGTAAAAATCCTGAAAGTAAAAAGTAAGGATTCGTGAATATATAAAACCCGAATTAAAAAGTCGCGTAAAAATCCTGAAAGTAAAATGTAAGGTTACGTGAATATATAAAACCCGAGCCAAAAGTCGCGTTAAAAATCCTGAAAGGAACAAGTAAGGATTTGCGCCGAGCACAAGCAAAAAGTCCTATAAAAATAAGGACTCGCGGTAGTGGTACTCGCGATTATATTAACGGCCCCCCAGTAGTGGAATACGAACCGGTGGTACCATGTACCAGCCCGAGCTATAAGAAAACACAAAAATATCGAAGTGTCAGTGATAGTGACTGATTTAGTGAAAATTTAATACCTCCCTAAAATCAGTGGAGCAAAGGCTGTGGAATATTTTTACGATAGCACCGCCAGTGAACTGCCAAACGAAAAGTTGACATATCCAGAGCGGCATAAAAGAAGTAGAATAAAATCCGTGCGCAAAACAGCAACACATTTTGGATTGCTAACATTTTTCGAAAAAACAACAACATTTTCATACCTTACGATAGCACCGCCAGTGAACTGCCAAACGCAAAGTTAACATATCCAGAGCGGCATAAAAGAAGTAGAATAAAATCCGTGCGCAGGACAGCAACACATTTTGGATTGCTAACCTTTTTCGAAACAACAACAACATTTTCATACCTTAATAAGTTTCGGCATTTGCTACATTTACGCCAAATAAAAGGAGCGAAGGTGAGCAAGGAAAACATAACTTTTTTATCATACCTAAACTTAGAATAAGCTTATACAGCTAGTTTTATATAATAAAGGGAAAGAAAAACATATTTAACTAGAAAGAAGGATTAATAAATAAAAAGTAATAGTAATCATTAATATCGAAATGGCAAACCCTAATAACTTAATCCGTCCTGAAGTCCTTTCCCAAAATCCCACCGCCCCATCAGGCATCAAATGATAGACAACAATTAAGCATAGATAACCTAAGGGTCCTAATAACTAATATTGCAACAGATGTTTTGCAACAACAAGGACAAAGTGTAGTACAGGCCACTCTCAACCCCAACGCATTTCTCAGTTCGGCAATAGACCAAACAATTGAAGATAGGCATCGTGGTAACTTGGGAGATTTAGATAAGATTCCGGACGTGGGTAAGTGCCTAAAAGGTTTTTCCGGTCGTCCTGGTGAGTTCAATTCATGGAAAAAAAGTGTAGATTGGATATTAAGTATTCACGAGCCGCTATAGGTAACTCCCAAGTATTACGGAATCCTTAGCGTAATTAGGAATAAAATAAGGGGAAATGCTGATACGGCATTGGAATCGTATAATACGCCATTGGATTGGTCAGCAATTACCAAATGCCTAACAATGCATTATGTAGATAAAAGAAATATTTCCACTTTGGAATATCAATTAACCATTCTAGTGCAGGGTAACAGGAGCATTGCCGACTTCTGCCAAAATGTTTACAAATACCTTTCGTTAACTCTCAATAAATTAGGATGTATGGAAAAGAGTGGCGAATCTCTGCGCATGATGATGCAATCATATAGGGATAAGGCACTTGAAACCTTCATTAGGGGTCTAAATGGGGACTTACCACGATTACTGGGCATCCGAGAACCCGCTGACCTTCCACAGGCCCTTCACCTATGTATGAAATTAGACAATCAAAATTATAGAACAAATCATGCAGAAAATGTTAAAAAAGGATATCCAAATTCGGGAAAGTATCCCTCCCAACAGCAGTCTTTCTATCCACAACTAACGCACGAGCCACAAACCAATCAACCAAGATGGAAAGCCAAACCACAGTTCTCCAACCAAATTCAGGCTACGAGTACTCCTCCAAGGCCACCGAAACCTCAATCAAAACCGGAGCCAATGGAGATAGACCAGAGCCTACATTCACGGCGAATTAATTATATGAACAAACCACCGCAGAATCAGTTTCAGGGTAAAAGACCACCACAATCGGTCAACAACCACCCACCCACCAAAAACCAAAGGACGTTTCATATAGATACGTCAAGTGAAGATAACCAATACAAAGACGAGGTCGAAGATGAAGCTGCTGAATACTATGATGTCCATTTTTATACTCAGTTGAGCAGAGCTCACAGAGTATATTAACTTTGATTGGATAACGGTTGGTTGTACAGGTATAAAGGAATCGAGATAGATATAGACTTCCATATATCAAAATCATCAGTATCGAAAAAAAATTCGATTGAGCCATGTCCGTCCGTCCGTCCGTCCGTCCGTCTGTCCGCTAACACGATAACTTGAGTAAATTTTGAGGTATCTTGATGAAATTTGGTATGTAGGTTCCTGGGCACTCATCTCAGATCGCTATTTAAAATAAACGATATCGGACAATAACCACGCCCACTTTTTCGACATCGAAAATTTCGAAAAATGGAAAAAGTAGGATAATTCCTTACCAAATACGGACAAAGCGATGAAACTTGGTAGGTGAGTTGAACGCTACTACTATTACTATATATGTGCTAAATAAAAATTAGCAAAATTGGATGAAGAACACGCCCACTTTTTAAAAAAAAAATTTTTTAAATTCAAATTTTAACAATATATAAGTAAATTAACTCAAAATTTAACTCCTGTAATGATATGATGCAACAAAATACAAAAATAAAATAAAATTTCAAAATGGGCGTGGCTCCGCCCATTTTCATTTAGTTTGTCTAGAATACTTTCAATGCCATAAGTCGAACAAAAATTTACCAATCCTTCTCAAATTTGGTAGGGGCATAGATTCTATGACGGTAACTGTTCTCTGTGAAAATGGGCTAAATCGGTGGAAGCCACGCCCAGTTTTTATACACAGTACACCGTCTGTCCTTCCGCTCGGCCGTTAACACAATAACTTGAGCAAAAACCGATATATCTTTACTAAACTTAGCCCACCTACTTATCTGAACTCACTTGATCTTGGTATAAAAAATGGCCGAAATCCGACCCACGCCCAATTTATCGATATCGAAAATTACGAAAAATGAAAAAAATGCCATAATTCTATACCAAATACGAAAAAAGGGATGAAACCTGGTAACTGGATTGGTTTATTGACGCAAAATATAACTTTGGAAAAAACTTTGTAAAATGGGTGTGACACCTACCATATTAAGTATAAGAAAATGAAAAAGTTCTACAAGGCGAAACCAACAGTATGGTATTGCATATATAAATAAATTAGCAGTACCCGACAGATGATTTTCTGGATCACCTGGTCCACATTTTGGTCGATATCGAGAGAACGCCTTCACATATACATCTAAGGGCCACTCGCTTTTAAAACCCTCATTAATACCTTTAATTTGATATCCATATCGTACAAACACATTCTAGAGTCACCCCTGGCCCACCCTAATGGCGATATCTCGAAAAGGCGTCCACCTATAGACCTAATGCCCACTCCCTCTTAAAATGCTCAGTAACACTTTTCGTTTGATACCCATATCGTACAAACATGCTAGAGTCACCCCTGGCCCACCCTAATGGCGATATCTCGAAAAGGCGTCCACCTATAGAACTAAGGATTACTCCCTTTTAAAATACTCATTACCACCTTTCATTTGATACCCATATCGTACAAACACATTCTAGAGTCACCCTGGCCCACCCTAATGGCGATATCTTGGAAAGGCGTCCACCTATAGACCTAATGCCCACTCCCTCTTAAAATGCTCAGTAACACCTTTCGTTTGATACCCATAACGTACAAACATTCTAGAGTCACCCCTGGCCCACCCTAATGACGATATCTCGAAAAGGCGTCCACCTATAGACCTAATGTCCACTCCTCTTAAAATGCTCAGTAACAGCTTTCGTTTGATACCCATATCGTACAAACATTCTAGAGTCACCCCTGGCCCACCCTAATGGCGATATCTCGAAAAGGCGTCCACCTATAGACCTAATGCCCACTCCCTCTTAAAATGCTCAGTAACACCTTTCGTTTGATACCCATATCGTACAAACATTCTAGAGTCACCCCTGGTCCACCCTAATGGCGATATCTCGAAAAGGCGTCCACCTATAGACCTAATGCCCACTCCCTCTTAAAATGCTCAGTAACACCTTTCGTTTGATACCCATATCGTACAAACATTCTAGAGTCACCCCTGGCCCACCCTAATGGCGATATCTCGAAAAGGCGTCCACCTATAGACCTAATGTCCACTCCTCTTAAAATGCTCAGTAACAGCTTTCGTTTGATACCCATATCGTACAAACATTCTAGAGTCACCCCTGGCCCACCCTAATGGCGTATCTCGAAAAGGCGTCCACCTATAGACCTAATGCCCACTCCCTCTTAAAATGCTCAGTAACACCTTTCGTTTGATACCCATATCGTACAAACATTCTAGAGTCACCCCTGGCCCACCCTAATGGCGATATCTCGAAAAGGCGTCCACCTAGACCTAATGCCCACTCCCTCTTAAAATGCTCAGTAACACCTTTCGTTTGATACCCATATCGTACAAACATTCTAGAGTCACCCTTGGTCCACCTTTATGGCGATATCTCGAAAAAGCGTCCACCTATAGAACTAAGGATTACTCCCTTTTAAAATACTCATTACCATCTTTCATTTGATACCCATATCATACAAACACATTCTAGAGTCACCCCTGGCCCACCCTAATGATGACATTTCGAAAAGGCGTCCACCTATACACCTAATGTCCACTCCCTCTTAAAATGCTCAGTAACACTTTTCGTTTGATACCCATATCGTACAAACATTCTAGAGTCACCCCTGGCCCACCCTAATGGCGATATCTCGAAAAGGCGTCCACCTATAGACCTAATGCCCACTCCCTCTTAAAATGCTCAGTAACACCTTTTATTTGATTCCCATATCGTACAAACACATTCTAGAGACACCCCTGGTCCACCTTTATGGCGATATCTCGAAACGGCGTCCACCTATGGAACTAAGGATCACTCCTTTTCAAAATACTCATTAACAGCTTTCATTTGATACCCATATCGTACAAACATATTCTAGAGTCACCCCTGGTCCACCTTTATGGCGATTTCTCGAAAAGGCGTTCACCTATAGAACTAAAGCCCATTCCCTTTTAAAATATTCATTACCACCTTTCATTTGATACCCATACCGTACAAACACATACTAGAGTCACCCCTGGTCCACCTTAATGGCGATATCTCGAAAAGGCGTCCACCGATAGACCTAAGGCCCACTCCCTCTTAAAATGCTCAGTAACACCTTTCATTTGATACCCATATCGTACAAACAAATTCTAGAGTCAGCCCTGGTCCACCTTTATGGCGATATCCCTAAATGGCGTCCATCCATAGAACTATGGCCTACTCTCTCTTAAAATACTCTTTAATACCTTCCATTTGATACACATGTCATACAACCACATTCCAGGGTTACCCTAGGTTCATTTTCCTACATGGTGATTTTCCTTATTTTGTCTCCATAGCTCTCAACTCAGTATGTAATGTTCGGTTACACCCGAACTTAGCCTTCCTTACTTGTTTAGCATAATTAGCTCTTCGCTTCCATACATTGAAGTAAAGACGGAGAGCGGAAGTATCCTAAAATTTCTGCTGGACACAGGCTCCAGCAAAAATTACGTAAAACCGAATTTAGCAAAGAGGCGAATTCAAAACAAAAATCCTTTTCATGCAAAATCAATTGCACGAGATGTTAAGTTAACGGAACACACTTATGTGAATCTCTTTAACACAGGGGGAAAAATTAAATTCTACCTATTGCCCTTATTAAAATCATTCGATGCCATTCTGGGAAACGACACACTTAGGGCACTAGGAGCAGTAATATATACCACAGAAAACAAAATGGTTTTAAACAAGTAAGGAACGCTAAGTTCGGGTGTAACCGAACATTACATACTCAGCTTAGAGCTATGGAGACAATATAAGGGAACATCACCTTGTAGGAAAATGAACCTAGGGTAACCCTGGAATGTGTTTGTATGACATGTGTATCAAATGGAAGGTATTAAAGAGTATTTTAAGAGGGAGTTCTATAGGTAGACGCCATTTAGGGATATCGCCATAAAGGTGGACGAGGGCTGACTCTAGAATTTGTTTGTACGATATGGGTATCAAATGAAAGATGTTAATGAGAATTCTAAAAGGCGTGGGCTTAGTTCTATAGGTGGACACCTCTTGGAGATATCGTCATAAAGGTGGACCATGGTTGACTCTAGAATTTGTTTGTACGATATGGGTATCAAATGAAAGGTGTTAATGGGTATTTTAATAGGGAATGGGCCTTAGTTCTATGTGTGGACTCCCTTTCGAGATATCGCCATAAAGATGGACCAGGGGTGACTCTAGAATTTGTTTGTACGATATGGGTATCAAATCAAAGGTGTTAATGAGTATTTTAAAAGAGAGTGGGCCTTAGTTCTATCGGTGGACGCCTTTTCGAGAAATCGCCATAAAGGTGGACCAGGGGTGACTCTAGAATTTGTTTGTACGATATGGGTATAAAATGAAAGGTGTTAATGAGTATTTTAAAAGGGAGTGGGCCTTAGTTCTAATGTGTTTGTACGATATGGGTATCAAATTAAAGGTATTAATGAGGGTTTTAAAAGGGAGTGGGCCATACTTCTATAGGTGGACGCTATTTAGGCATATCACCATAAAAGTAGACCAGGGGTGACTCTAGAATTTGTTTGTACGTTATGGGTATCAAATGAAAGTTGTTAATGAGTATTTTAAAAGCGCGTGGGCCTAAGTTCTATAGGTGGACGCCTTTTCGAGATATCGCCATAAAGGTAGACCAGGGGTGGCTCTAGAATTTTTTGTACGATATGGGTATCAAATGAAAGGTGTTAATGAGTATTTTAAAAGGGAGTGGGTCTTAGTTCTATAGGTGGACGCCTTTTCTAGATATCGCCATAAAGGTGGACCAGATGTGACTCTAGAATGCGTTTTTACAATATTGGTATCAAACGAAAGGTGTCAATGAGTATTTTAAAAGGGAGTGGGCCTTAGTTCTATGGGTTGACGCCTTTTCGAGATATCGCTATAAAGGTGGACCAGGGGTGGCTATAGAATTTGTTTGTACGACATCGGTATCAAATGAAAGGTGTTAATGAGTATTTTAAAAGGTAGTGGGCCTTAGTTCTATAGGTCGACTCCTTTTCGAGATATCGCATAAAGGTGGACCAAGGGTGAATCTAGAATTTGTTTGTACGATATGGGTATCAAATGAAAGGTGTTAATGAGTATTTTAAAAGGGAGTGGGCCTTAGTTCTATAGGTGGACGCCTTTTCGAGATATCGTTATAAATGTGGACCAGGGTTGACTCTAGAATGCGTTTATACAATATGGGTATCAAACTTAAGGTGATAATGAGTATTTTAAAAGGGAGTGGGCCTTAGTTCTATAGGTGGACGCCTTTTCCAGATATCGCCATAAAGGTGGACCAGGGGTGACTCAATAATGTGTTTGTACGATATGGGTATCAAACTAAAGGTATTAATGGGGGTTTTAAAAGGGAGTGGTGGTAGTTGTTTATGTGAAGGCGTTTTCGAGATATCGACCAAATGTGGACCAGGGTGACCCAGAACATCATCTGTCGGGTACCGCTAATTTATTTATATATGTAATACCACGAAGATTATTCCTGCCATAATTCCAAGTGCTTTTGATTTCGCCCTGCCGAACTTTTTCATTTTCTTCTTCCTACCATATTAGGTGTCACACCCATTTTACAAAGTTTTTTTCTAAAGTTATATTTTGCGTCAATAAACCAATCCAATTACCATGTTTCATCCCTTTTTTCGTATTTGGTATAGAATTATGGCATTTTTTTAATTTTTCACAATTTTCGAAATCGAAAAAGTGGGCGTGGTCATAGTCGGATTTCGGCCATTTTCTACACCAATATAAAGTGAGTTCAGATAAGTAGGTACGTGAACTGAGTTTAGTAAAGATATATCGATTTTTGCTCAAATTATCGTGTAACGACCCAGCGGAAGGACAGACGGTCGACTGTGTATAAAACTGGGCGTGGCTTCAACCGATTCCGCCCTTTTTCACAGAAAACAGTTATCGTCCTAGAATTCAAGCTTCGACCAAATTTCACAAGGAGTGGTACATTTTTTCGACTTATGGCATTAAAAGTATCCTAGATAAATTAAATGAAAAAGGGCGGAGCCACGCCCATTTTGAAATTATATTTTATTTTTGTATTTTGTTGCACCATATCATTACTGAAGTTGAATGTTGACATAATTTACTTATATACTGTAAAGATATTAAATTTTTGTCAAAATTTTACTTAAAAAAAAAATTGTTTAAAGTGGGCGTGGTTGTTCTCCGATTTTACTAATTTTTATTAAGCATACATACAGTAATAGGAGTAACGTTCCTGCCAAATTTCATCATGATATCTTCAACGACTGCCAAATTACAGCTTGCAAAACTTTTAAATTACCTTCTTTTAAAAGTGGGCGGTGCCACGCCCATTGTCCAAAATTTTACTAATTTTCTATTCTGCGCCATAAGTTCAACTCACCTACCAAGTTTCATCACTTTATCCGTCTTTGGTAATGAATTATCGCACTTTTTGTGTTTCGGTATCGAAAAAGTGGGAGTGGTTATAGTCCGATTTCGTTCATTTTAAATAGCGAGATGAGTGCCCAGGAAACTACACACCAAATTTCATCAAGATACCTCAGAATTTACTCAAGTTATCGTGTTAACGGACGGACGGACGGACGCACATGGCTCAATAAAATTTTTTTTCGATACTGATGATTTTGATATAGGGAAGTCTATATCTATCTCGATTCCTTTATACCTGTACAACCAACCGTTATCCAATCAAAGTTATTATACTCTGTGAGCTCTGCTCAACTGAGTATAAAAATGACCGTATGATCAGACTTAAGCAGCAGGCTTCGCACAGCGTCAACGCAATAAATACTGTCATTGACCAATACACTGGCTGGGGAGCTCGGAGCGGGCGTGCATGCTTGCATTATCCAGGCTTGTCCAGTTGGGAATGTCGGGGTTCTTTCTCTTTGCACCCTAGCTATGGTACCTCTACATAAAATTATATTCATGCACTGAAAACCAATTAGACGGAACGAAACCCATACAAGGGATCTAGCTCCGCATTAAATATGAGGTTGCGCACCTGCTCTCTAGTGTATATTTTCGGACGGACATATGACCAGAATATTTCACAGTATTATACGGACGGACTTGTGAGGCAACGAAAACTACAACCAAAACAAAAATGCAAACATAACCGAACTCTCTGGCGATCTTCCACAGATCGACAAATCTACATTAATACTGTGGGAGGAAATAATATATACGTAATCCATTATATGTATGTACCTATGTTAGCTAAGAGCGGAGTATAAGCTAGTGTTTTTCCTCCATATCTGCTCTCGCTCCCTTCCCTTCCAATGTATTGAGAGTTAGCGTAAAGCTCTCCCATGCCAAACCAAGGTAGACCATAACGCTTACAAGAGTATTAAATGTACTTTACACTTTATTCATTGGTAAAAATTAACAAATCTTAGCTTTCAAACGTAAGAGAGCATTATTATAAGTGTTCTTAAATGCTTTTTTCTTCTCTTCTTTGTTCTCCTAATAATGAGTGAACAGGCTTGGAGCGGTTTAGCTTTTTACAAACATACTGATGAAAGAAAAACCTCCACAAAAGCAATTGACAATCAAACATAATGAATGAACATATACATACTGATATAAGGTTTTAAGAAAAAAATTAAGTAAATAATATAATAATATGAAAAGAAATTACTCACATCATTTTACTCAGGTGTGTCCAGCGATGCAATAAGGAAAATACCGATGGTATCCCCTGGTGGAGTACACGTGGTATTCGCGCACTCTTGGTTGGGTTGCCTTGGAACTTCAGACGGAAGTTTTGCATGGGTGCAATAATGTCTGCGGCACTCGTACTAATTTGGGAATTTTGTGAGTTCAGCTTTTAACGTGTGCCAATAAACATATGTTGCGCCATCTGCTCTGAATAAAGGTGATATGTGAAACTGGAAGGGCAGCCGCAGCATGTCAGTTCGAGCACCTAATCCTCCAATTTGGTGATCCAGCCGCGTGGGCTAAGTGTGCAAGAGTCTCCAATTGATGAATTGGTTTTTTTAACCTATTATTTTCGCGCTGCCAAGGCAAATAAATAGATGCGTCGCGACAATATTTGTTAGATTGAATCGCGGTTACTTTTAATAAGAATTTTGTGTGCGAGTTCGTTTCATTTGCTTTTTGGATGTTTTCGCGTACAAGGTCTTTCATTATAGCCAATTTATCGTGTCTGTTGACTGCAGGTTCTATTTTCCCTTCGTCTACCATGCCAATATTTCGAAGCAACTTGTAGTGGTCTCCGTGAGTCACCATGTGTTGGCCGAATACAACAAAATAGGGTGTTTGACTTTGCGTCTGATGTACGGAGTTTCTAAATGCTCAGTTTATGCTACTTTGGGGTAAATCCCATTCACGCTGGTCATTCTTTATATATGATCGAAGTGCAGCATTCACTGAACGATTTACTCGTTCTGAACTGTTACTCTGCGAGGAATAAATTGCTGTGAATATATTTTTCACTCCACACCTGTTAAGGAAACCTTTAAACTCTTTTGAGCGAAACTGACTACCATTGTCACTAACTACGAATTCAGGAACCTCAAATGCATCAAACACTTTTTGCTTCAGGAAGTTAATTATCGGGGAGGTGGTAAACTTTTTTGAAGGGCACAAGAAAGTAAACTTCGACAAATGGTTCAGCACAATCAATATACCGATATGGACGTTTTTTGATCTTGGAAACGGTCCAATGAGGTCAATATACATTCTTTGAAAAATTCGTTCGGTTGGTATAAAAGTTCCCATCAGTCGTCTGAGTATCTTGGTGGAGTGTTTAGTTGTTTTACAAATGTCACACTTTGATACATAATTTCTAACCTGAAGATACAGGCCTGGCCAATAAAAGTATCTTCTGATTCTTTCAACGGTTTTCGCCACTCCACCATGAGCAGCTGAGTCAACATCGTGAGCATTCGATAGCACTTGAAGACGTAACCCTTTTGGCACCACGAGCTTCCATGCCGAATATTGTTGGTCAATTTCCCCACTACAAAATTCTGTACGATGGTATAAGTACTTGTCTAGAACCTTAAAATCAAGATATCGGTCTAGCTCAGTTTTAATTTTTTCTCTAAGATCATTATATTCAGTATTGTCAAATTCCGATGATTATAAGTTAATATCTGGTACATTTTCGCAAGAAAAGGTTAATTGATCAATATTGTCATTTGAAACACGAGACAAAACATCTGGTACCACATTGGCGGAGCCTTTTCGATGTTCGATGGTGAACACGAACGCTTGCAACTTCAATGCCCATCGAGCCAAACGACCGCTGAGATCCTTCTGTCTCATTAACCATCGAAGGTTGCTATGGTCAGTAATGATTTTAAATGCTTGTCCTTCAATGTACTGTCAAATTTTTTCACAGCTAGAACAGCGGCAAGGCACTCTTGTTCCGTCACCGAATAATTACGCTGTGCCTCGTTTAGTTTCTGGTTCATGTAAGCTACAGGAATTTCTTCACCACAATCGTTCTCTTGAGCAAGTATTGCGCCTACACCACTCTGACTGGCGTCACACTGTATTGCGAACGGTTTGCGAAAGTCGGGAGTTGCCAATATAGGTGCTGACGTTAGACAATGCTTTAAGAGCTCAAAAGACTCTTGTGCTTCTTTAGTCCATTCAAACTCGCGACCTTTCTTTAGTAGTTCTGTCAAAGGATGAGTTACAGTCGCAAAGTTGGCAATAAATCGCCTGTACCCACCTGCCATTCCTAGAAAGCGACGGAGCTGTCTTACGGATTTAGGTCAAGGAAATTCGTTTATTGCCGAGACCTTGTCTGGATCTGTTTTCAAACTTCCATTGCCAACAACATAACCTAAGTACCAAACCTGCTTAAGGCAAAATATGCTTTTGGATATATCAATGGTTAATCCAGCCTTCCTAATATGCAAGGCTACTTCTTGTAACAGTTATATGTGCGATTCAAAGTTTTCAGAGATTAGCAGAAGGTCGTCAAGATAGACAAACACACGTTCTTTAAGATTGTAAGGAATTTCTTTGTCCATTAAACGGCACATGGTTTGAGGTGCATTACACAACCCGAAAGGCATCACTTTGTGCTGATAAAGTGGCCTGTTTGGTAGGGTAAATGCCGTTTTTTCGCAAGATTCAATCCCTAATGGAATTTGCCAAAATGCATCTTTCAAATCTAAACTTGAAATGAACTCTGCACGAGGTAGCCTACTTAGTATGCCCTCAATGTGTGGTAAGGGATAGGCGTCTTTCACAGTTACCGAATTGACTTTACGACTGTCTAAACAAAGACGTATTTTTCCAGGAGTTCGCACTAAAACGATTGGAGATGGCCAGGGGCTGTTCGATTCTTCAATGACATCTAAAGCTATCATCCGGTCAATTTCCTCACCTATCATTTTTCAGTTGCTGAGGATATCGAATAATGGCGTTGCTTAATTGGTTTAACTTGACCAACATCTACAGCATGCGCCAAGCTTTTCCTTTTGAATGATGGATAATATATGTAGATTTTCATCTGATTCGAATAAATTTAATTCACCCACTATATGTCCTGGCTTAAAGATGGAGCTATGTAAAAATCAATTGCAAAAGTTTTATCTTGATAAACGACATCCAATGTCACAACACCAACAACAGATTGCTTTGCGCCGTCAGCTGTGCAAAGATTTGTGTCCAATTTCTTAATTTACAGATTTTGTTCGAGTACGTTTTTAGCCCATTTTCTAATCAACCCAAGACTTTCTCTCTTAATAACTCTGTGGCAGCATATGGTCGTATGTCACCTGGCTTACCCACCGATGTGGCGGATAAGTTTTCGCGCTGGGATTTTATATTTTTCCAATAAGACTTAGTTCTAAGTGCTGAACGCGGTTGGGTAACAATTTCTTCACGCTTAGCATTATGTTCTTGTAAACGTAAATGTAAAGGACGAAAAGGGTGTATTTTTAAATTCGCTTCATTAACCATGAGTAGTAGTGATTACACTAGGCTTTTGTTTTATTCGGAAGTTCGATTGGGGTGGGTGCTGGAGTGGTTATAGACACCCCTTTGCTTGTTTCCCTGGCTATTGCAGTTGGGACAAGTCGGTAAGAAGTATGCCAGCAATCCACAGCCGTAACAGAAGACTTGTCTTGGCTTAACGCATTGTTTATAATCGTGACCAGGTGCATCACAGTTCTAGCACTTCTTCTCTAATGCGTCCAAGTTCTCTGCTGCTTGAACTACTGCAAAGTCGGTACTCACAGCCTGATCTGTTTTCTCTACTTCAGGCAATTGTCGCTTTTGTGGTAACTGGGGTCGAGCAAAGCTGTTTTTCATAGTTTCGAAAAAGTTTTCCCGGCGTCTACAAGCACGACGTAGGGCCGAAATAGAAGTTACGTCCAAATGAAGTAGCTCTAAACGAATATCTGTAAGTAAGTTACGAATTAAAGTCTCAACTAATTCTTGTTCAGACATTGCAACTTTTAGGCTATCACCCAATGTCATCACTGCTTCGAAAAATGGTTCAAACGACTCTCCCTGCTTTTGTTTCCGATTTCTTATTCTTTCCTTAATGTCGTAATCGGTACGGACATCTTTAAAATTACTTTTTAATGCATCACATAAATTAAACCAATCAAGGGAGGGCACTGAACGGTGATACCCCCAATACCAGTTCTTGGCCTTTTCCTCGAAAAGAATATGGGCATTCTGGCAAAACGCATCGAAATTTCCTCTCAAAGACGTCGCAGTCAATGCATTGATTCGGTAGATAAATTCGTCTACCGAAACGTTCTCTAAAGAACCGTCAAAAGTTAATTTCCAATTTATTATAATTTTAGATATAGCTTCCGGTGATAAGTTTCGACCGTCTCTATTAACGCCATTATTAATACTAACGTTTGATATATTTGGGTTTCTTAAATCTAGAGAATTAGGGGCTGGCTCTGCGCCAGAACGTCTCCTATCTATTACAATATCTAAGTCTGGTATATTTTGTGGTTCAACGTGTGTAAGCGTGTTGCTATAGACTGAGATACTGGTTGGCTTACAGCCTCTGATATTTCGCGTGTCATTTTGACTCGATGACGTAATGTCGTATCTTCGTACATTTTTGGAATGTGCCCTAAATCTAAACTAGATTGGCGATTTTCATTACTATATTGCCGATTGTTTCGCCCGCGACGATTATTAGCTGGAGAATGCATCTCCTCCGGGTTTGGTCGATTTAGGGTATTATAATTAAAAGCTTGTAATCGAGTAACAGGACCTCTACGAACAGCACCCTGTGAAGGAGCTTCGTCGATAACCGGCCTGATATCTTGTTCCGTGAAACTTCTCAATGACTGAGAATCGACTGTCCTCCTACATAAAGGACACGATTCATTTTCAGTCAACCAAATTGTAAGACATGACCTATGGAAGCCGTGCATACATTGCGTCGCTACAAAATTGAAATTGGTAGTTTCCTCATTGCAGATGGAACATATGTTTCCAGGGGCAGCAAGATTTGCCAAATTCTCTTCGGTATGTCGTACGGACATTTTCCTTTCCTTTTTTTTAATTCAAAAAACAACTTTATATGAACAATAAACTTTATTAACCCTTATAAGTGTGCGTGAGTGGATGGTTAAATATAACATAGATAGTATCATACCTGCAGTGATTACGCATACTGAACGGACTGGTTTAGAAATGGTGCAAATCGGATATAATTATCCTTTATTATTTCGTATCTATGCATTAACATGAAACGCTTGAGGATTACGAGAAGCATAAAGCATACTTACTATAAACAATTTATGATAAGCTACTGGTAGAAACTACTACAAATTTAATAAGATCTATTCCAAATAACAAGATGCATAAGAGTATTTATAGAAGACATAATTAGTCAAGCTGGTTAGATGCATCCAAACTAATTCCATCGCTTGCAAATTATCCTGTAGAAAGCTAAATTTTAGAGGCTCGAAAACAGATGTCTCGGGCCGCACGTTGTTGGGCGCCATTTTTATGTCATGGACCAATACACTGGCTGGGGAGCTCGGAGCGGGCGTACATGCTTGCATTATCCAGGCTTGGCCAGTAGGGAATGTCGGGGTTCTTGCTCTTTGCACCCTAGCTATGGTACCTCTACATAAAATTATATTCATGCACTGAAAGCCAATTAGACGGAACGAAACCCATACAAGGGATCTAGCTCCGCATTAAATATGAGGTTGCGCAGCTGCTTTCTAGTGTATATATTTGGAGGGACATATGACTAGAATATTTCACAGTATAATACGGACGGACTTGTGAGACAAAGAAAACTACAACCAAAACAAAAATGCAAACATAACCGAACTCTCTGGCGATCTTCCACAGATCGACAAATCTACATTAATACTGTGGGAAGAAACAATATATACGTAATCCATTATATGTATGTACCTAGGTTAGCTAAGAGCGGAGGATAAGCTGGTGTTTTTCCTCCATATCTGCTCTCGCTCCCTTCCCTTCCAATGTATTGAGAGTTAGCGTAAAGCTCTCCCATGCCCAACCAAGGAAGGCCACCCACTACATAACGCTTACAAGAGTATTGGTAAAAATTAACAAATCTTAGCTTTCAAACGTAATACTGCTTTCACACAGACGGCTTATTGAATAATAAAGGCAGTTTTCTACATTAAGACGCTTATTGAGCTCAATCTTCCCTACAAAATTCGAATCTATTATTATTTCATTAGTAGCTAATCGAATGCCTAATGAAGTCAAAAGCACAATGCAACTCTGTTGGCAGCGTTTCGCTTCCGTTTCCTCTTCTTAGTTTTCAAAGCAAATGTCATTGTCTGCATGGCGGAACGATACAAGGTGGCCGCATCGAACAGCTGATGATAACCTTTTTTATTTGATTTGATACATCAACTACCGGCGCAGTACGATTTTGACATTTGTCCATCGAATTTACAAGTACATGGAATTTTTTTGTTTGTAGGTATGTCACCATGCTCCCACCTTGTATCGTTCCGACATTATTGTCTGTCTCATCCTTCATACTAATCGAGCAGTTACTTCTGTGTGAAAGCAAAAAATTTACGATTTCGTTAGCAGCTGAAATGAGATCATTAAGTTTCTGTGTGAAAACAGTATAAGAGAGCAATATTATAAGTGTTATTAAGTGGTTTTTTCTTCTCTTCTTTGTTCTCCTAATTATGAATGAAGAGGCTTGGAGCGGTTTTGCTTTTTACAAACATACTGATGAAAGAAAAGCCTCCACAAAAGCAATTGACAATCAAACGTAATGAATGAACATATACATACTTATATATGGTTTTAAGAAAAAATTAAGTAAATAATATAATAATATGAAAAGAAATTACTCACATCTTTTTACTTAGGTGTGTCCAGCGATGCTTGCGCAAACAGCGGGGAACTCCAATGATGTTGAATCAAATTATAATGTTTTGTAAATTATAGATTATAGATATTTATAGATATTGATATTAAGACAAGTTTTTTTTTTGTTGTTACATTAGTCCACTTAAGAATGTATATTGTATATTTAAATCATAAATTCAAAATTATTGAAGTTAAAAGTTATATCACTTTGGATTTAACTCAAAAAAAAATTGTGAACTCTCTTTAATTAGATTTTCTTGTCTTTACTCCTTAGTCTATTTTATTTATTTTTACGTATATATATACATACTTATATATATATTCATACTAAGTGGATACTAGTTTTGTATAAATATATGTATATCCATATTGATTTAATTAACCGGCATTAGAGCGGTTTATGAAGCATAATGATCGAATTATTTTAATGAAAACAAAGCAAATTTGGAAAATTCCTGCCAATAAGGTAAATACCGATGGTATCTCTTGGTGGAGTACACGTGGTATTCGCGCGCGCTTGGTTGGGTTGCCTTGGAACTTAATACGGAAGTTTTGCATGGGGGCAATAATGTCTGCGGCACTCGTATTAATTTGGGACTTTTGTGAGTCTCAGCTTTTAGCGTGGGCCAATAAACATATGTTGCGCCATCTGCTCTAAATAACGGTGATATGTGAAACTGGAAGGCCAGCCGCAGCATGTCAGTTCGAGCACCTAATCCTCCAATTTGGTGATCCAGCCTCTTGGGCTAAGTGTGCAAGAGTGGTTTTTTTTTAGCCTATTATTTTCGCGCTGCCAAGGCAAATAAATAGCTGCGTCGCGACAATACTTGTTCAATTGAACCGCGGTTACTTTTAATAAGAATTTTGTGTGCGGATTACCATAAAATTTCGCGATTTAATTCATGCAAATTTTTTTTTTTTTGTTTTACTAGGTTTGCTATCGCGACCTATTCGTTTTTTTGTTCATGAAACTCGCACTTGTTGCTCACTCTCGATCCCAAAATGAAATGGCCGAGGAAATGATCGTGACAAATGAAAAAAAGTCGATTTTGGTAGTCACGCCAGTGTTGTATAGCGAAAAAAAAAATTAAATGATTAAGATACCTTATGACTGCTGTTCGTGGTGAGATTAATTTTAGGTACGTAAACAAAATAATTATACTAGATACGTAATCAAGGCAAGGTACTAAGGTAATAAATTTTTGCCGGGGTTTTTAATAATGAGCAATTCCCCGTCAACCATCACAATATAAAAGAGGAGGGCTTATCTCCCAAACCAAAAAATATTATGAAGGATATTGTGTATATATATATCCCAATCTTTTCTCCGAACCCTACGAAAAGCTCACTTACACTACGAAGGTTATAAAACAGATCAGAACACAAACTGACTCTCCAGTATACTCAAAATTCTATCCGTACCCAGCATCGCTAAAAGGCGAGATAGAATCACCAGTAAAGAAATTACTAAATGATGGTATCATAAAGCCATCCCGATCCCCGTAAAATTCAACCGTATGGGTCGTACCTAAAAACCAGATTCAGAAGGTTATAAACAATATCGCATGGTCATAGACTATAGAAAACTGAATTCAGTTCCAATGACCGATAAATACCCTATACCCGAAATATCGGAAGTAATTTCAAACCTTGGAGAAAGTAAATTTTTCTCCGTTTTAGACTTGAAAAGCGGAGTTCACCAGATTCCTTTAAAGGAATCTGACATCGATAAAACCGCATTCTCAATAAAAGGTTGCAAATACGAAATTACTCGTTTGCCGTTCGGGCTTAAAAACGCTCCCTCTACTTTCCACCGAGCTTTAGACGACATACTTCGCGAGCATATAGCAAAGTACTGCTACGTCTATATCGATGTCATAATCATTGTTACGTAACTGCCTGGTACGGGAGAGGAGGAGTGGCGGGGTGGCATGGTAGTAGCCCGACTGAGGATCGACGGCTTTGAGGCGCGGTTCTTGCCACTTCTCCTTTCCCAACAGTTGCATAGCAAAATTTAGGTTCATGCCTGGGGAAAGAATTTAAACAAAGGAAGAAAAAGAAATATAGTACAGCGGGAGAAAACCTGTCCGAGTCAGGTGGAGCCGTCCCACCCCTCCTGTTCACGAGATGTTATCAGCCTTTGGACTCTACTATGGCTCCGCTTCCCGAGTAGAGTCCCCTTAAACCTGACTAATGTCCGTCTTTAGGTACCTACGTATCTTCCATCTTTCCACTCAACTGTCCCAACTTACCATCAGTTGCCGCAAGGGCAACACCTACACCAACAAAGAAACTGCCTTTAGCCAGACATGTTGTAGCAGAAATTACTTATGTATGAAAAATAATAATCCTCAACCCATATACCACAATATAAAGACGCTGATTCCAAGGAATTCCAATTTCAAATTAATGAACAATATTTATTAAAATAATTTATAAATTTCTCCTTGCAGCTAATCAAAAATTATAACTCCCGTTTCATTACTTCTTCCCTAATCCGAGTCTCAAACTATTATTTTTTATTTAGAAGGAAAATTTACAAAGAAATATTAATAATTATTATTACAAAGAAATATTAAAAATTCAACGACGGCCCAATGTATATCTAATCATTTATGCACAAGCACACGTATAAACATATTGTAACGAATTTGCTGCAAATCCTCTTATTTGCCCTTTTGCTAGGTTCGTATCGCTAAACTGTTGAATAAATAATTCCAATATTGAATAATGGAAAAATGGCCTTTATTAAAATACTTCACAATAACACTCAAACTGTGCAACGAATAGCATAATAACCAAACTGATAGCTTAAATGAAACTAACGTTCAAAATAATACTGCTACTGCTCGCTAGATATCGTCTTAGTCGTAACTGCTTGACAACTCAAATCAAACTGAATTCCAGCGCCTTTTCTACTCTTTGATTTCAACCTTCGCATCTTCTAGGCGCTTCCAGAACCTACTAGTCCAGCAGCTCTCAAACTTCTCAGCTGTAACTACAATTGCACAATTTTATACATCTTCTAGGCGCTTCCATAATCTACTAGTCCAGTAGCTCTCAAACTTCTCACCTGTAACTACAATTGCAAAATTTTATAGTTTTTCTCATTGCATACTTATAGGAGTATCTCAGATATATGCATGTGTTTGTGCATTGAGTCTCCGCTGCTCGTATACGTACATGCTACATATATGTAGACGCAGTTATTGTTTCGTTCATGTAGATACATAATGATTGAATTATTGATGTGCATTCACGTCACTGCTTAGCATTGGCTTAGAGACGATAGCATCGCTCAGTGCTGCTAACATTCGTTACACTGCCCTCCACCTAAGTCTGATCGACCCGATCAGACAAATCTCTCGATCTAAACGCTGCTAGCATCGCCAAATGTACCACTCTTCTATTTCGTGATTTCCCAATTGCTTGTATGAGGTAGATGACATCACTGATCGTCTTCACAACTCTGTACGGGCCTTCCCAACTGCACCCATATTTGGATGGAACACCTTTCCGCCGGTGAGGGTTGTATAGCAGTACCAAATCTCCCTCCCGGAAACCTTCCGAATTATTTTCCTTGTCGTACCTGTGTTCCATCTTACTACTCATTATTCTGGATCATTCTTTCGCACTCTGTTCCTTGGCCAATGAAGAACTACTTTGTAGAGCTTGTTCTTGATGGATTGGCTTCACATACTCCAGTGTCAATTTGATGTTTCACAACATTGGTGCGGCCTGGTTTGGAACCATCCTGGTCAAATATGTTCGCGTACTTTATGAGCAGTTGTTTTGCCTTACTCTGATAGGCTTCCTCTAGGCCATGCGTCCATGCCGTGATATCATTTGAAAGATCAGTATTACTAGATGAAACGTGTTCCTGGAGCTGTTCACAGTTAACAACTACTTCGGCCTCTTGGCATCTACCCAAAATAGCTCCTTTGGTCAAATTGAATGGTGACTTGAACCCATTGAGTACTCTTACCGGAATACGTCCATCTTGTTTTGTCATAGCCAGGGTTTTTCCTACAAGTATGTTCAGTGCTGATTTATTTGCTGCTTCGACAACCCACAATTTGTTTGTCCCACAATCTCCATCAACCTTTGCCCAGATGACTGCTTCTGATTTTGGTGGTATTTGCGGACTCTCTCCCACCAGCACTCGTTTACTACTGAACCCTTTCTGCAACTTGAAGTTAAGTGGTATATCCTGGTTCTCATAACGCATCGCCCTTCTCTGAATATCGATCTGGATGTCATGGTCAACCAAGATATCCACTCCCAATATAACTTAGTCAACAACCTCCGCCACAACGAATTTGTGTAAAACCATAACCTTCCCAATTAAGATTTCACAGATCACTTCTCCCCGGACTTGGTTATGCTCGCCAGTGACCGTACGCAACCTCGCTCCAGGTAACGGTTTTACTCTCCTGTTGACCAAGTCAGATCGGATCAAGGAATGAGATGCGCCCGTATCTACAGTCAGTACATGCTCCTTGCCATCCACATTCCCTCTGACGGTAAGACTGCTTGATTTCCTTCCAATTTCCGACACAGATATCACAGGACATTCAATAGCCGGGGAAAGTTTTCGTTCTTTACATCCGACACGCTCTTGCTCATTTCCTCCAGCTTTGCGTTTACGGCCACCCACATTGTTGGAACTATTAGGACCAAGATCGCAATGACGTGCAATGTGACCTGGGTTGCCGCACTTGAAACATTTAATAACTCCGGCATTCTTCTGTTGAGATCCCTTCAGTGCTTCCAAAATTGTGTCTACCCAATCTGGGCTTTCCACTTCCACACGATGAGCTTTGTATGCTGGTTTACTCAATAGCGACGCTGTTTCTTGAGTCAGTGCATAGGATACCGTTTCTGCGAATGTGGGTTTTGGGTTTGCATATGTCGCTCGCTTCGTTTCTACGTCCCGCATGCCATTTATAAAACTCTGGATTTTTACCCTCTCGGTGTACTCCACGGGTGCGTCCGCATTTGCCAAATGTGCCAACCTTTCAACATCCGAGGCAATCTCCTGCAAAGTCTCATTCGCTCTTTGGTGGCGGTTTTGCAACTCAATATGGAATATCTGTTTTCTATGCTCGCTTCCATAACGTCTCTTGACAGCGGCCATCAGTGCTTCATAGCTGTTCCGTTCGTCCTCTGGAATAGTCTGTAAGATTTCGGCAGCTGGTCCTTTCAATGCTTTATCTTCAGCATTCCAGTTGTTCACTGTTGCGGTCTTCTCAAGCTGTAGCTTAAAGACCTGGAAAGGAACAGACCCGTCAAAGGATGATGTTTTTACCTTTGGATTACTCGCTGAAACAGCTGGGTGATTTAATTGTAACTGCTCCATACGACCCTTCAAATCATCTACTTCTGCCTGAAATTGAGCGCTTTTTGCATCCTGCGCTTCCAGCTTTGATGTTACCCTTGCTTCCTGTGCTTCTAACTGTGAAGACATTTGTGCCACCTGCAATGATAAGCGCTCCTCTTGTTCTTCCATCTTGGATGTTATGCGTGTCTCCTGCGATTCCAGTTGGGATGCCATATTGGATGTAATCTGTGTCGACATTTCTGACATACGCGTTTATTGTGCTTCAATCTTCGATGTTATGCGTGTCTCCTGCGATTCCAATTGTGATGACATGTTGGTAGATATTTGTGATGACATTTCGGACATTTGTGCCGATATTGCAGCCAATATCATGTTCAGGTCTGTGTTCGCCATTGTCTGCGGTGTTTCATCCATTTTTGTTATTTCCTCGCCATCAGGATGAAAGTCATACTCTTCCACATCAATTCCTTCTGCTTCCATTGCCTCTCGTAGCCGTGCCTGAAGTTCAAGTTTAACGCCCCTTGTATTCAATCCACGGCTCTGCAACTCCTTCTTTAGTTGCTGGGTCTTCAATTCACTGAACTTTGCCATGTCCTTGTTGTCCTCTGGAATTTATTCAACAATCCCACTTCTGACACCAATTGTAACGAATTTGCTGCAAATCCTCTTATTTGCCCTTTTGCTAGGTTCGTATCGCTAAACCGTTGAATAAATAACTCCAATATTGAATAATGGAAAAATGGCATTTATTAAAATACTTCACAATAACACTCAAACTGTGCAACGAATAGCTTAATAACCAAACTGATAGCTTAAATGAAACTGACTTTCAAAATAATACTGCTATTGCTCGCTAGATATCGTCTTAGTCGTAACTGCTTGACAACTCAAATCAAACTGAATTCACGCGTCTCTACAATTGTCGCCTTTTATACTCTTTGATTTCAACCTTCGCATCTTCTAGGCGCTTCCAGAATCTACTAGTCCAGCAGCTCTCAAACTTCTCAGCTGTAACTACAATTGCACAATTTTATACATCTTCTAGGCGCTCCCAGAATCTACTAGTCCAGTAGCTCTCAAACTTCTCAGCTGTAACTACAATTGCACAATTTTATAGTTTTTCTCATTGCATACTTATAGGAGTATCTCAGATGTATGCATGTGTTTGTGCATTGACTCTCCGCTGCTCGTATACGTACATGCTACATATATGTAGACGCAGTTATTGTTTCGTTTATGTAGATACATAATGATTGAATTATTGATGTGCATTCACGTCGCTGCTTAGCATCGGCTTAGAGACGATAGCATCGCTCAGTGCTGCTAACATTCGTTACAATATGTAAAAATGCACGAACGTGTGTGCTTTCACTCTCAAAAATATGTCAACAGAAATATCTGTATAAGAATGTGTGCCCTTAGTCAGAGAACCACCCTACATAAATAAAGGTATGTGCATATATATAAAATTGACCGGAATAACCCAAATACGTATGTGCATATGTTTTCTTTAAAAAAAAAAAAACTTACCTCGCTTATCCGTATGATTTTGGTACCAAAAACAACAGCCAAGCTGGAATTAAAGAAAGAAAACTAACAACACATGTAGATCAATGAGTTATCCCTGATGCTGTTACGGGCTTTGGCCGCTTGACCGTGGTCAAGGCTAATTATTAGGAGCTAATGTCTTTTAATGTTAGTTTAACGCGGCGGTTCGGTGCGTGTGCATTATTTCATGCATATGTAAAAAAAAACATTTGTGTTTAGCAAAAAGGTGAAAATTAAAAATTAACAAAACTAAATAGGGTCGCGGCGCGTAAAGCAAAAAGTTTAAGTGAGGTGTAGATGTAAGGAAAAATCAAAAAAAGGAAATTTTTCAATCATAAAAAAAAGGATTGAAAATGTGATGTAAAATGTGTGGACGGGCTAAGACAGCCAAAAAAATTCACAACTAGGATTTAGTTTTGAGAGTGGCAACATACACTCTAATGGTGATGCATATGCCTGTGCACGTGTAGGCCCGAGTGCCAAAAAAATGAAAAAAAGCTTAAAGGTAAGGAAAATATTCAAAATAAAAGGAATTCCGTCAAATATATGCTAATTAAATAATAAAACTGATACTTTAACTAGGTAAAGCAAAGAGAGTTAACAAATCCAAAAATAAAAAAATTCAAATTAAAAATTAAAAAAAAAAAACTTTTCGACAAAAAAAATTTCGGGGGAGTAGCCTAATATTATGAAAAATGTGTGTGACGGTGGTGATAATGATAAAAAATAAAATTTCAGTTGGTGCGCGCGCTCCCAGTGAGCCGCGCTGTACTGCTCTCTCTTTCTCCTTTTATCAGTGGTGTGGTCGTGGTATCTTTGTGTTTTGATTTGGCGTGTGGATGCGTGGTGAGCAAATGTGATGAGTGCTGTTGATGTCGCCGTGCTTGCTTTAAACAATGTTGCCAAATGCGTGGGGTGGTTGCGCCACTAAATGTTTAGCAACACGTTGTATGTTGCTACGATTGCGTGCAATGATGTTTCTGCTGCTATCTATATCGGGCTGACCTCGGTTGCGAAGTCGGTGTAAACTAGGTTGTGTGACCTTTTTGTGTGGTGGTTCGATGTGTATAGTGTGAAGTTGCGTGTCTTGACTTTGATGTTCGGGTTTGGTCTTATTTTCTTGTTGGTGTGATGTTGGTGACTTTTTGACTTTGTTGTGTGTGCGTGTTTGTGTATGTCTTTGCGAAATTTTGGCGCTAATCCGTTTGGACCCTTTTGGCCGATATAGCCTCGTTGGCTGCCCTTTTGGCCAGAAACCAATCCCTTAATTGGACAATTGACCCCTTCTTTATGTGTGGTTGGTGTTTGTTGTTGTTTTGCGTGTTTTGTTTTTCGACCAAATAACTTTGTATCCTTTTGTACGTTTTTGCGTGTGATTTTGTGTAACTATAAGCAAAAAATGTCGCGGCCTTGGGCTGCCTTCGTGCGCTGCAAAAAGAGAACGCACATACATTTTGAAATATTTTTATTTTAAAGAATTTTTGCTTAAAATTGTTTCTGGATTTTGAATTAAATTTATCTATTTCATTTTTCTTCTTTTAAATTTAAAATGACTTAACAAAATGTTGGAGAGCACGAAGTTCATGGAGTGCAACCCTGTAAAATATACATTCCTCACTACTTAATAATACATAAATGTACATGAGCATTAATATTGCAACCCTATTTTGATTTGCGAATTTCTCTTTAACTTCCTGTTCTTTTCCAATCTTCTTGAAATAAAGTACGTAAGAAATCACAGGTTATGGGCCCAGCCCTAACTAAAGCGCGATAAATTTAACTTTATAAATTTAAGAAAGAACAAGCGAAGAAATTAGGTGTGACGAGTTATAAATAACGAGAAGTATATCTAATTCGAGTAACCATGTCGACCGCACCTGTTAAGATTGATCCGCTAAACGCGGATAACTACGACACCTGGAAATTACACATGCGGGCAGTTCTAATAAAAGGCGATCCATGGAGTTATGCAACAGGTTCGACACCATGTCCAAGCGATGAAAGTGCAGCAAAATGGGAAGAGTTTGATCAGAAAGCATGCACCGATATAACGCTTTCAATATCTCCATCAGAATTAGGATTAATCTCCGAATGTGAAACTTCGTATGCATCGCACTTGCACGATTGAAGGAAGGCGATAACATGCGTGATCACTTGAACGAGTTTTTTCACGCAGTTAGCAAGCCAAAAGAAATAAATGTCACGGTTGGTGACGATTTATTCACAATTTTGCTGCTTTACAGTTTGCCTGAATCTTTTGAAACATTTCGTTGCGCTCTGGAAACTCGCGATGAGTTGCCCAAACCAGATGTTCTTAGAGTAAAAATTCTAGAAGAAGAGCAATCAAGAAAATCAAAGGCGGCATCTGCAGAACAAAACGTATTAATTGCACATACGAAGTATAGAAATACAAATAGGCAGGCTGGCCACGTTCACAGTACTGACAAGCGAAAAGCAAATTCAGTTGAGAAAGAAAGACTTGACAAACGCACTTGTTATAAGTGCGGCGAATTTGGTCCTATTTCTCGAAACTGTCGATCAAAACAAAATGCAAAATCTGCAAGTTCGAGTACACGACGATTAAATGAGAAAGACATAGAAAAAACTATGCTGGTGGAATCTGCATTTTTATTGAACAACACAAGAAACGATTATTGGTGTTTGGACGGTGGATGATCATCACATATGTGCGCAAACAAAAGCTATTTCAACAATTTCAAAGAAATAAGCAAGACGCTGAATTTAGCTAACAATGACACAGCGAAAATCACAGGCATCGGCGACGTCAAGGTAGTTGTCGACGAAGAGGGACATGAGGAACGTATACATTGAAAAGGTGATATATGTAAATGAATTGAGAACAAATTTGCTGTCCGTATCAAAAATTACAGATAGAGGATATGAAGTAACATTTCGTCGTGGTGAGGCGACCATCACACTGAATGGCGAATCAGTGCTCACATCAACACGCATTGGCGATCTCTACTATATTAAAAGCACACAAACAACGGCAAGCATAGCAGAAATGAAACTTGATTTATACACATGGCACGTTCGAATGGGGCACCTCAACGAAAAGGACTTAAACCGAGCGCTGAGTATGGTACACGGTATGCATTTTGACGCGAAAGAAAAGCTACAAACTTGTGAAGTTTGGGTTAGCGAGAAGCAAGCACAAGAAAGTTTTCCGAAGCAAAATGAAAAGCGTACTACACAATTGCTCGAAATCATACATTGCGACGTGTGCGGGCCAATGCGAACTTGTTCTCACTCCGGTGCAAGTTACTTTATTACATTTATCGACGATTTTTCTCGGTACAGCGAAGTTTATTTTATAAAACACAAGTCGCAAGTAGTAAACACGTTCAAAAATTTTAAGAACTCGGTTGAAAATTTTACTGGAAAAAAGATTAAAATGCTACAATCTGACAACGGCTTAGAATATATTAACAATGATTTTAACAATTACTTAAACGAACGCGGCATAAGGCGGCGATTGACCGCACCATATACGCTACAACAAAATGGCATTGCCGAATGAAAGAATAGAACGTTATTAGAAATGGCAAGGTGTATGTTAAAGCAGGCATGCTTACCTCCGATTTTTTGGGCTGAAGCTTTTAATGCGGCCAACTATATTAGAAATAGGTGTCCAACCAAGGACATTAAAAATAAAGTTCCTTTAAATGTTTGGTCAGGTAAAACCCCCACCGTAATACACATGCAACAATTTGGTACAAAAGCATACGTTTTAATAAAAGATAAGTCAAATGGAAAATTTAGTTCACGGTGGGAAGAGTCTATTCTGGTCGGGTACTCAAATGAAGCAAAAGCTTATCATTTATGGTCACCTAAAAAACGTAAAATCTTGATAAGTCGCGACGTAAAGTTTTTAAATTAAATGTTTTATAAGAAAATTGACGAAAGGTCAGATAAAATAGAAATTGAATTACACATATCAGTAAACGGTGATGGTATCCAAGATGAAGAAGCTTTTGAAGAATCTGAGAATGAACGCGAAAACGAAGATACATCGAAAAATGGTAGAGGTAGACCTAAACTACATAGAACGGGAAAGCGGGGTCGACCGAAGAAAATATACCAGCTATCGACTAATACCAAAAATAAAGAAGATAACAATGAATCAGACTCAAGTATTGAATACGAGGATTGCGAATTTGCCAACTTAGCTATAGCTAATAGCTATAGCTAATCAATAAATGGCGAAGAAGGTTCTTTATGGCTCCAAGCCCTCGAAAACGAATTTATGGCACAGTTACTTAATAAGACATGGGACATTGTTGAACGACCTGCTCTACGAAAAACAATTGGCAATCGATTTGTTTTCCGAACAAAGGAAGGAAATGTAAAGAAAGCACGTCTGGTGGCAAAAGGCTGCTCACAACGTTCAGGAGAGGATTACAACGTTACTTATTCGCCAGTTACGCGACTGACATCAATCAGGATGATGGCAGCTTTAGCGAAAGAATGGAATCTGGAAATTCATCAAATGGATGTAATAACAGCGTATCTAAACGGCGATTAAGAGCAAGACGTATTTATGGAAATCCCACAATGTTTAAGTAATATCCTCAAAAAGGTAATGTCAGGTAAGCATCTAAATGTTGATGAAGAAAAGGCTAAAATTATTAGAAAAACTGCTAAAGAGTGGACAAATTCGATGGTAAATTGTGCAAGTCATGTGTGTAGATTACGAAAATTTTTATATGTTTTACGACAATCTGGCTTCCAATGGTACCAAAAACTAACTAAAAAATTACGCGAAATGGGTTTTAAAGCATCTGCGTGCGATCCATGCTTTTTCATTATGAAGAAAGATTCAAAAACTATGCTAATGTCAATTTATGTTGATGATTTATTAATAGCCACAGACGATAAAAGATGGCTTCAAGAAGTTAAAAACTCTCTTGCTAAAAGTATTGAGATGAAAGACCTAGGTCCAGTCAAAACATGTTTGGGCATAAATTTCAACCAAGATCTTAAGAGAAATACTTTATACTTAAATCAAAGTGAATATGCAGAAGGAATTTTAAAGAAATTTCGAATGCAGGACTGTAAACCAATTAAAACACCATTGGAGTTAAACCAGAAACTGGAAAAACCGGCAAAACCTGATAATAACCGAAATGGAAAAATACCCGTATCAAAGTTTGATCGGAGCTTTATTATATCTAGCTGTGATGACAAGACCTGATATTGCTTTCGCTGTTAATTTCTTAAGCCAGTTCAATTCTAATTACAACTCCGATCATTGGCAGTCAGCCAAACGAGTACTGAGATACCTGAAAGGCACTTTGCACTATGGCCTAACTTACAAGAAAACACAAGCTGAAATGTATGCAGCAGCAGATGTCGATTGGGGCGCAAATCAAACAGACAGGCGTTCGTATTCCGGTTACGTTTTTATATTAGCTGGAGGTGCAATATCATGGGAAGCACGTAAGCAGAAGACAGTATCCCTATCCAGCACTGCATCCGAGTACATAGCTCTAAGTGAAGCAACGAGAGAGGCGATATACCTTCGAGAAATGCTAAATGAAATCGGAATGCAACAAAAAACCATACAGATATACAACGACAGTCAAAGCGCCCAAAAATTAGTAGAAAGCGTTGCGTATCACTCACGTACAAAACACATAGACGTTCGTCATCATTTTATTCGTGACAGAGTTCGAAACGGAGATATCGTTTTAAAATATATGCGAACCGAAGACATGCCGGCTGATGTTTTAACAAAGGGAATACCTGCGGTAAAACACTACACATGCATCAATAGCATGGGCGTATCGGATGGTAATTTGAAATAATATTGCACTCGTAATCTTTCGAGGGAGGTGTTGGGGAGTACGAAGCTCATCGAGTGCAACCCTGTAAAATATACATTCCTCACTACTTAATAATACATAAATGTACATGAGCATTAATATTGCAACCCTATTTTGATTTGTGAATTACTCTTTAACTTCCTGTTCTTTTCCAATCTTCTTGAAATAAAGTACGTAAGAAATCACACAAAAAAATATTTCAATTATCGCCTCTCTTCTTCTTCTTTTAATCTACCTTTTGTTTGCATATGTGCTCGTGTACATATACGTGCACTTATGCATATTTTAATATTTATGAATTTTAAGTTCAAACCGAATTCGATCGAATAAATGTCAAATAAAATACAAATTCATAACAAATATTTCGACGGGAATACAATGAAAAATAGTGTTTACACCGAAAACGGTCAAAATTTAAACGGGAATTTTAGGTCAAAAATGTTTAGCTTGATAATAGAGGAATGATTTTTGGATAAAAGTGCCAAAGAAATATTTATGAAAAACTCTACTTTCGCGGAGTGAACTTTAAGTTGAGCCCATTTAGCGATTCAAAACTATTTTTAATTTAATAAATTTTTTTTTTTTTATAAAATTCCAAAAATAAAAGGTTTTACTAACAACTCTCTGGTTTCACAAAATTTACCAACAAAATGTTTAGTTTAAAACAAAATTATTTAAACCAAGATTCAACAAAAATGTCCTAATAACAGGAAACGCTTTTAAAAAAAATCACGGGAAAAAACAAAGGTATTTCAAAAAAAAATTTCAAATCTCACACTTTGACTTACCGGTGATTTTGCTGCTTTCTTGAGGGGATTTTTCCACGCCCAGTGGTGGCGGTACTCCTTGCTCGGTGGTGCACCTAGGGAGGATTCCCTGGTACCAAAGTTCACTCTTATTTTATTCGCTCGCATTTACTTTTAGCGTGAAACCGCACTTTAAAAAAAACTTTGTCACTCGCGCACCCACACTTTAAGGTGAACAAAATGCACTTTGAATATAGACTTTGTGAACACTTTTGGCACTAGTTAAGACCGCGACTTTTCGATTTTCAATGCTGTTGATCAGCGGGACCCCCTTTTATACCTACTAACCCTTGCGGCATTTAGGACACCGTAAGTCACGAATCGCCTTCCTGCTTTGGTTGAACCAATCCGCGTTCGCCCCTTAAACGGCACGTATATGCACATATGTGCAAGCAGCACTTTAACCCACTCATTAAATAAACATCCGTTTTGCTAATATCGTATGTGGATAAGGTGGTTCGGTTGGCAGCTGCCTGCCCATCCGTTCATATACCCGCTTGCGCGTAGTCAGATAAATCTTCAAAGGCTGTCGTTACAGGCTCGCATGCGCCGATGGTGCCTGCATCGTGGAGCGTGTGCGTAAAAGCAATTCATAACGCAGCCTTGGGTTGGTTTGTACGTCCAGGGCTAACGTGTGGCCTCGACCCACGACCTAATGCCGGGCTTCTAGTCCGCTTCTTACCTAGCTTTTCACTAAAACATATAATACAATAACATATATTTACTACACTACAAAATTAAGTAAATTATCAAAATTCTAAACCTAACATCACTGGGTTCTCAAGCAAAAACTAACCCAGAGTATCACAGATAGGCATCTTAATCCTATATCACATTTTGAACTAAAACTATATCACAGATTGAAGAAAATTAGTCAAGTCGCAAATGTATAAATGGATTAATATGTCAAGTTGGGAATGTATAATTAAATAAAAGTTAAGTCAAAACGGTATAATTACCTTAGCAGGTCAATAAAACCTAAAATAACTTAATAAATAATTATAAAAAAAATATAAAAATGGATGTCAATTTTCTAAAGGTGAAGTTTTTCAGGTACAAAGGTGAGTAATGAATAACATGCAACATTGAACATTTACTAACATCATGCCACAAATATGTCTTTAGCATGGTATACCCCGATTCTGTTTCCACTAACTTCACCGAGTTCATACATTGAGTTACATATTACTTTATGTACTATGCATTTTACTTGTTTTGGGACAAGTTTGGGATTATAGTTGTCGATTTGTGAACCCTGTTTAAAATTTCTGCGGTATTCCATTTGTTCAATCTTAAACGTCACATCCCTTTTTCTATTGTTATATACCTTCTTGCTACGTTCGTGGGCTAACCTCAGCTCTTTCATAATATTATTTCTAATCGACTGAAGCTTACCTGATGTTAACTATAGCTCGCAGTCCACATCCTTGACTGCCCCTAATTTTCGATACAATTCGTACGATGCACCATGTTGCACCATTGGCATACCAAACAACGCATAATGCGGTGATGTGTTAATCGCCGAATGGATGGCGCTTCGTAGTGCAAAGGCGACATCACTAATGTGTTTGTCTCAATTTTGCTGGTTTTCGCCTACACATGACCTAACTATTTGCAATATTGATCGGTTGACCCTTTCTGCCGCGTTGCCTTGTGTGGAGTAGAACGCCGTTCTTACATGCGTCGTACTGTATCTTGCTAAAAATGATGTAAACATTTCTGAAACGAACTGCTTGCCTTTGTCGGAGTGTACATACTCTGGTACACCAAACACGTGCCAAACATCCTGTTCTAAAATTTTTACAACTTCAGCTGAGGTTGCCCTACGCATGGGTTTCAAAACACAAATTTCGAAAAGTGATCTAGACACGCAAACGCATAAACATTACCATCACATGTACGTGGGTATAGACCCATAAAATCTATGAATAAACGTTGAAAAGGGCTTTCAGTAACATGTTGTTTTCCCATCAGCGGTTTGTGGAAAGCATTTTGCGTTTTGTTGCCTTTACAGGTATCGCAACTTTTAATATAATTTTGTACATTTGCCACAAGTCCTGGCCAGTAGTATCTTTCACGGATGCGCGCAAGGGTCTTGTGTATACCTCCATGACCTGCAGAGGGCAAGCAGTGCAATGCCTCCACCAACCCAGAACGAAGTTCAGTCGGTACCCAGAGTTTCCAGGCATGGTCTCCTTGAAGCCCTTCCCCCTTGTCAAATTGCGTCCGTCTATAAACGTATCCATCAGATACGCACAGTTCCGGTAATTCGTCCTTGTTGGATGTCACCGTGTCTATGAGTTCGTGGTACTCAGTCGTTTTAAAGTAAGGTGAATTTACGTCGATGTCCAGCATCCTGTCGTTAACTAAAATTTCACTCATATCAGTCCTGGATAAAGTATCCGGCACTACACTTTGGGTGCCCTTACGGTGCTGGATGTCGAAATTGAAGCCTTGTAATTTTAAACTCCACCTTGCCAGCCGGCCAGACAAGTCCTTCTGACCCATCAACTATTTCAAGCTGGCATGGTCAGTTATTACCGTAAAGGGCAATCCCTCGATATAGGACCGGAACCTCTTTATACTCAGGACCGCTGCATAACACTCTAGTTCCGTGATACTGTAATTTCTTTGCGCCTTATTTAGTTTCGCAGATACGTAGGCAATCGGTCGTTCGTTTCCGTCCTCCTCAAGTTGGAAGAGTACCCCTCCTACTCCGTCCGTGGATGCATCACATTGCACGTAAAAGTGCTTTTCAAAATCCGGATGTATTAACACCGGCGCAGATATTAATTTTTGCTTTAAGCAATCAAATGCTTGCATAGCTTCGTCCGTCATTTTAAAAGATTTTATTTTGTCTTTTGTGAGGCAGTCGTGCAGCGTTGCTGCAATTGTCGCGTAATCTTGTATGAATCTGCGGTATCAGCCTGTCATACCTAGGAACCGTCTGAGTTGCTTCGGTGTTCGGGATTCGGGGAAGTCTCGCATCGCTGCCACGTACGGATAGGTACATCCGTCGCCTACGACATAACCCATATATCTTACTTCTTTAAAACAAAACTTACACTTTTCAACGTTTATCGTAAATTTCGCATCACGAAAACATTTTGCAACATGGGACAACATAACTAAATGGGACGAAAAATTCTGGGAACAAACCAGTAAATCATCTAGGTAAACAAACACAGATTCACGAAGATAAGCGGCGATGACCTTTTCCATTAAACGACACATTCGCTGTGCCGCGTTGCACAGTCCAAAAGGCATTACTGTGAAATGTTACAAAGGTCTACCAGGTACAGTGAAAGCAGTTTTCTCCCTGGATTTTCGCTCTAAATGTATCTGCCAAAACGCGTCCTTTAAATCAATGGCAGATATATACCTGGTATTCTGAAGCCGACTTAGAATACCGTAGGCGTGTTTGATGGTGCGATCATTTAATTTGCGGGCGGCCAAATATATGCGATTTTTAGTTCCTTTGATGACGAGTGAGACGGTGGAATTCCAGCAATTGTTGCTCTCTTCAATAACGCTCATCTCCAACATCCTGTCCAGTTCTTCGAATATTAATTTTTGCATGGCCGGAGAAATAGGGTAGTGGCGCTGCTTCATAGGAAGGTGCTCACCCGTCACCTCGATGACGTGCTCCTCTACATCGGTCTTACCCAACCCAAATACTGCGAAGGAAGGAAACTGTGCTTTTATTCCAAAGCTACAGTTTCTTCGGGACTCAAATCATATTGCACCACATCGAATGATAAGTCTCCATCAGCAGGAGTTAGTTCTGATACGACAGAAACCTTCGATTGGATTTGGGGCCCCCTACTGACTACATTAAGCTGGAAAGCTTTCCAGAAATCGATCCCCAGATAGACCTCTTGTTGCAGCTCAGGCACTATCAGAAATTCCAGCTCCTGAGTGGTACTGCCCAGAGTACTGGAAGAGTCACTACACCAACAACCGCGGTTTCACCCCCATTGGCTGTCTTTACGTTTTGACCTTGAATCGGCAGAATCAGGCTTTCCTTCCCTTCGAGTAATTTATGGGCGTTTTTCCCCAAGCAGCTAGCCCCGGCCGGAATCTAAGAGCGCGAGAACCTCGCTTCCACCGATATCCGTTTTGGCGAACCACCTTTTATCACCCTGCACAGTAACTATGGTCGAAATAATCTTTTTTCTAATCCTCCTGAAAATCTTGTGTTTTCCCCGCATCTTCTGTATTTTTTCGAAATTTCTCTTCTTCTTTTTAGCCTTGATCTCTTCGCAGAATATTCTTCTCCTTCCTTCCTCATACCTCAACTTCCTAACATGTAAACTATCCCTAACTGGCTCAACTTTCTTCTTTTCCTTTAACTCGTTTCCTCACATCTCTTTTTAAAATTTCTATCTGCTTATCTCCAATTAATTCCCCGGGCGATCCTGGTTTGAGGCAGAGCTCCCGGACATCTCTGCCAACGCCCTGTTTCCCGCCTCTGGTTTAGAGACACAAAAGGACGAATCACCTCCACACGCAAAACATTTCATAAAGTGGAAATTCGACTTCCACTTTGTGTCTTTTGCTGCTTCTGCCGGGTTCTTCAAATAAAAATCCACCGGCATGCCACAAGCATAACACAACATAAGGTGAAACTGAGATGGACAAAACAATTGGTTATGGAAAGGACTAACATGTTGACTAGGGACATTGGACGACGAACTTGCGACAGGACTGGGGAAATTGGTTGGGATGTTGGGTTGAGGATGGTTTTGTGTGACAGGGGCACGAGACATATTCTTGCTAACTCCTAAATTCCTATTGTCTTTGTTGAACACCTCTATGCTAAACTCACTCTCCTGACCTTCTGACCAATCTACGTCGTTTGTCCCTAACTCACTGACTGGCTTCGCCCTAGACCTGTTTTCCTTAATTAACTTTTCCGCCCTCTTGCATTCGGCCTTCAACTCCGCCAATGTCTCTGTCTTTGTCGCGAATGTCAGGTTGGCCAGATACAATTTTAAGTTGCCCTTAATAATTTTGACCAGCTCGTTCTCCGGCATTCTCTGCCTCAGTCGGAACGTCAGGTCGTGGACGTCAGTATAGTATTCGTCGAAGCTCTCTTGGGGCTGCTGCTTCTGCTCCATAATCTCGCGTATTACCTCGTAGTCTGACTCTGCCGACTTAAATTGAGATAAAATTTCCCTCTTCAACCCAAAATAGTCAAACGACTCATCATCGGTGTGATCCTCCAGCACCTGCAAATACCACTTGAGAGCGGGCCCTGAAACTAGTCAGTGGAAATCGGAAAACAACTGCTGCCGTCATCCCTTTGCTGACGCGTCGAACTTAAGGTGCCATTTGTCTAAATCTACTTTCTTTCGTCCAGAATAGCTGGCGTGGCCGTTGCCTGTATCTGTGTGGTTCGCGGATCTGTGCTGGTTTGTGGCGGCATACCTATCTTGTCCTGGCGTGTACGTGTTCGGTGGAAGAGCTGATGCAGCAGGGGCCCGCATAGATGTCTCAACATAAGCGACACGGTTGCTAAGAGTGGATATATCCTCCCTTACTTTTCGCACTTCGCTTCCTAACAGTCTTAAAACCTCTTTGGAATCGCGCCCTGGTCGTTGGACTTGTCCATAAACTAAGGGGCTGGTATCGAAAGGGAGTCCGCAACCTGACTACCGAAAACATAATGAAAAGAAAAAGTGTCGGACTTCAAGGTTGTAAGGAGAAAACTTGAAATCCAAAAACTAATTGCCTTTTCCCACAAAGTTATTCAAAAACGACCAAAAAAATAGCAGTAACTTCAAATTTGGTACTTCACCTATGAATTTATTAAGAAAACTTGAAACCAACAAGGTAAGTCCTTGAAAATTCAAATATAAACGATATAAACGTAGTATATGTACGTGTATATATATCTATATATATATATATATATATATATCCAAATAGGTATAAAAGATAATGTTAAATGAGTAATTCAAAAAAAGTTGGTACTTCTTAAGCGTATATATGTATGTGTATGTGTATTTGTGTATAGGTATATATATGTGTAAAAAATTCGAAAAAGGCAAAATTCGAAAGCAGAAAATTACATGTATATATGTACTTATGTATGGGTGTGTGTCTTAAATTGTGTCTGTTTCAACAAGGCCACAAATTCAAAACTAATTAGCCTCAAAAATTTCTTTATTTGTATTTATATGTAGCTCTGTTTAAGTATGTAAAACTGTATGTAACAAAATATGTCCAACACAAGTATTTACTACGCGAGTAAGAACTTTAAGTTTTAGCTATGAAAAGGGGTACAACTCCAAAATCAAACAGAAATTTTTTTTTGTACTAGAGTATTATATAGATATGTGTATGTAATATTCAAAAATGTGTGGTATTCAAAAATTTTCTTTGTTTGCGTATGTACCTATATATATATAATTGTTTTCAACAAAATTAAAGATTGCATATGTATGTATGAATAAGATTACTCTCTCAATGTAGGTGACGAGAAAGTGCGTAAAGATAAAAATAAAATTTACTTTTAATCGTTGAAAATATAAAAATTCAAAAAAATAAATTAATATAAAATACAGAATAAATAAACAGTATAGTTATAAATTGCTTGCTTACGTTTTAGTATAGATAAAAAACTTAAAAAGAAAAAGATCCAAAAAAACTTCTAAGAGTTGAAATTAAAATGAAAGAAAAACCATAAAAAATCAAAAAAAAAAATTGTAATCAACAATCTCCTCGATTTATACTCAAACCATTAACTGGAAAGTTGTAGTAAAAAAAAATTGATTGCAAAATATATATGGAATTTCCGAAAGTATAAATGATAAAAAACTAAATGAAAAAAATGTAAAAATCTCATTATGACTAAGTATTTTAAATTAAGTTTCCGAATGAAATTTTAAACTTTCTGAAATATATTGTGGCACTGTTGGTGCATTTGGTGTTGTCCTCGCCTGATGGGCTCTGTGGGTACTTGAGTAAAGTAATGAAGTGTTCTGTCCAAAGTCAAAGTCAGCTAATCCCCTCTTAATTGTAAATGTGGCACTACAGCATCTTAAGAACTAGCACAAGACGTGGTTGCCACAATTCCCCTTTTACCCTGTCAAATTATCTACCCCCTGCAAACGTACAAAAACCTCACATTCGTACGGTGCTGGACCATACGCTCAGCAGCTGATGTAGCTTGCAACAAAACAAAAACAAAAAATATGAATCTGTCCGCGAGAAGGAAAATTAAGAAAATAAATAAGGTAGTGAAAAGCTGAAAATAGTATACCGAAAAGCAAGTTGAGGTGAAAGGAAAGGAAAATTGGAAAGTAAAAGAAACGAAATATGGGGAAAATTGAAAATTACTAGTTGGCT